>NW_010267087.1:0-224 GCF_000690775.1 Eurypyga helias | reverse complement strand
CCGCCGGGAACAACACTGTGTCCTGGGAAAACCCATCTCGGTGACCCGAATGGCAGCACCCGCCCTGTCAGTGCCCTTGAGCCCAGTGGGATAAAACCACCCGTTTTCCTCCCAGCTCTGAGTGAAGGGAAGGAGTTTATCACCCCAAGTCCAGCCTCAGGGTTCCGGTCCCCGCGCTGCCAGGCTGGGAGCTCGTCAAGCGGCGTCTGGGCTGCGCTGTTCCC
>NW_010267086.1:1268-1535 GCF_000690775.1 Eurypyga helias | reverse complement strand
GGCGGTGAATCGGCAGCTTCTTACTCAAGGCGTTCTTGGAACTGCTCCGGGCCGAGTTGGGAAACCTGCTTCTATTTTAAGGGCGAGGTGGTTTTTGGGCCTCAGTTTCTTTGTTGTAGCCTGTGTGTGCGGGATTAAGGCATCTGCCAGGGACCTGCCCGGGGCTGTGCCGAGCACTGGTGCCGAGCGAAGCGGGGAGCAAACGTCTCTGGGGTGTTTATCCACGGGGAGTGGCTGGGGCCGCCACGCACTGGTGCGCACCACACG
>NW_010267086.1:630-973 GCF_000690775.1 Eurypyga helias | reverse complement strand
GCCCTTGGGAAAAGCCCCCCCCAGCTTTCTTGTACCCCCCCAGGCACTGGAAGGGGCTCTAAGGTCTCCCCGGAGTGTCCCTTCTCCAGGCTGAACCCCCCAACTCTCCCAGAGGACGGTATCCCGTTCCCACCCGGCGCTGGGCAGAGCGGTCCCGGCTGTCACCCCTGCTCTGGGTGCGCTGGTGAGGGGGGGACCAGATGGGGAGCCTTGGGGCCCCGGCACGGGTTTGGGTGCACCCTGGGGCGTCCCCCAGGAAGTGAGGGGGTGTCACCACTCGCGCTTCTCGTCTGCGTTCTGTGTTTCGTGTGAATTCACCTGTCGGGGCAGGGAGAGCCTCTCC
>NW_010267086.1:0-522 GCF_000690775.1 Eurypyga helias | reverse complement strand
CCGCGCAGGGCGGGGTTCCCTTTACTGAAAGGCTCTTGGTCTTATTCCAGCGTTTCTGAGCTGCGAAGTGACCTCTGACCCAGCGGCAGTGACTCACTCCGGGTTATTTTGGGGGCCCTCCATGCCGTACATTTACGTTCCCGCGTCCCCAGGCGCTGCAGCCCGTTCGGAGCAGGAGCGGGGACAGAGCAACCCCACGGGGCTTGGGACACACTGGGCCGCCTGTGGGGATCGTGGGTGATCTGTTGTAGATCTGTAATCCAGCAGGTTTAATCCGTTTCTTCCCAGTGGGGCGAGTGTTGGAGGCTTCCCCTCGCTTCCGTTGTCCGCCACGCTTCCTTTCTCCCGTTGTTCCTGCAGGCCTCTGGCTGTACCTGGCAGGAAGCGATCTCCCCTGCCTCACTCTCATCGGATCCCCCAATTTCGGGTATCGATCGGTTCATCGCGATTTGGAAGCTCAGGTTGCCATAGTGACGGAGAATCCAGCTTTGCAGCAGCAACTCCACCAGGTAAGCGGCGGGG
>NW_010267085.1:0-883 GCF_000690775.1 Eurypyga helias | reverse complement strand
AAGATATTTCGAAAAATGTCCACCCAGTCGGCGAAAGAAAGACCCGAGAGCCTGCAGTTCCCTTTCCTGGACGACAATGACACGATCTCCACGGTCAAAGAGTCCAAAACCCTTTTTGTTCTGCGAGGCCTGCCCGGCAGCGGGAAGTCCACCCTCGCCCAGGCCATCCGAGACCGCTACAAAGACGCCTGCAAGGTCATCTCCGTCGACAGCTACAAAATTACACCTTCCATCAGAAGTGCCCTTCCCGAAGAGTACTCCAAGGTGGATGAGGAGCTCGTCGACTACTGCAAACGGGAGATCAGCGTCATCGTCCTGGACGACACTCACCATGAGAGGGAGCGACTGGACCAGCTCTTCGACATCGCCGACAAGTACCGCTACAAGGTGGTCATCGCCGAGCCCAAGACGCCGTGGCGGGCGGACTGCTCGCAGCTGAAGGAGAAGAACCAGTGGAAGCTCTCGGCGGAGGAGCTGAAGAAGATGAAGCCCAGCTTGGAGAAGGAATTCCTCCCCATGTATTTTGGGTGGTTTTTGAGCAAAAGGAGCTCAGAGATCCTGCGGAAAGCTGGCCAGGCCTTCTTGGATGAGCTTGGAAGTCTGAAAGCCTTCAAGAAGGAGAGTAAATACTGTACGTATAGAGGCGTCTTGCCAAGGCCGCGCTCTGCTGCCGAGATGTTCCGTTTGCCGGGTGGTGCCCAGCTGGGTCAGCGCCCACAGTGAGCGTACGGTTGACATCGGCAACGGGAAAAACTGTTCTGGGCTCTAAAGCCCTTTCCCGTGGTTGGCAAGGTCCCCAGTGTAAGGGAAATGAAAGGAAATGCTTTTCCCCAGGGACCCGCTGCGGGGGGCCGGGCCGGCAGCAGCGCTAACCCGGGGGTCG
>NW_010267084.1:0-1665 GCF_000690775.1 Eurypyga helias | reverse complement strand
CATTCTATGATTCTGTGATTCTGCACTTTCTCACAAATTGAAGTGAACACTCTCTTCTGAGGATAGTCATTACTCACATTCTCCATGTTCCTGTCTGAAATAATGTCCTGCCTTGTAAACAATCTGCACAAGTGAATTGTTCTCATGCAAAAACGTAAAATTAGATAGCTCTGTGACAACCAGAGCACTGGGAGTTATAGGAAATTTAGCTTTTAATGTTCCTTAAGTTTTAGAGTTAGCCCCTTGCTACTGCAAAGCTGACAGAGGTCTATTGGCTCCCCAAGAATACAACTGACTGACATAGCTAAAATTCTTACCTTTAATTTTCCTTAGACTTGAATCAGCTTTTGGCCTATGACGCATATTATAAACCAATGGAAGAACTTCTGTTCTGCTGTTTGCTATATATAGAATCTGTATGTTTTGAAGATCGTAATTTTCCTATTTCGACTTACTATAACCCCTGTGTTGTCCTTCACATAGTGTCAAATAATGCTGCTTGGTTGTTAGAGCTCTCTGTGTATAAATCGCTCCTTATGGAGAGAAGTGGTAAGTGTGGGAACATAGAATACCTTGACTTTCATCAAGACATCTATTTGCCTTCTGCATTTAAACACCAAATACAGTCAAGTGTCAGGCACAGCATACCTGCTATAGGTGTCTTATATAACCCAGGACTTGTTTGGGCTGGAAAACTTGTACTGTTTTTGTTGTCTTCTGAATTAGCTTGTTGTGAAGGGTTTTGTTTGTTTTAGCAATAGAGATACTAGTAATCAGTTGTGGCAGAACATTTCAGAATGACTTTCAGGCTCTTTCCCCCATGCTCCCTGACTCTCCCAATATTCTTGTGTGGTTCACTTGTGTGGTCTTCTGAAGGTGGTCATGAATGTGTTTAACAACTGTCATCACTGCATTTTCCATAATTTTGCTGTACTCCATATTGCTTAACAGAGGAAATGTCTACTCAGAGTTCACTAATGATTTGTCAGACTACAAAGGCAGTAAATATCATGTCTTTAGTAAGAGCATTGTATCTCTAATTCCCATCACCTACTTAAAAAGGAATGCAGCACACGAATAAAGTGGTATCTAATTTTATCTAGATGTTAGAGAATATGTGGCACATCTCACCCTTCACTTAGTGGCATCAGAATTATATGTGTAACCCTGAACAGGAAAATATTTCTTTCAAAAAAAAAAAAAGTATACCTCTTCTGGGATTTATTCTATTTTCTGTTGAATTTTAAATTTATCTTCAGGTATTTCTCATTCACTCTTTTTATTATAACACTTGGATTTGCAGTTTGGACAGTTAAGTTTACTTTGAAGCCTGAAATTCAAGAAAATGGAGAAAATTAGACTCCTGGATAAAAGTAATCTTCAAAGGACTGCCCCAGAAAGTTCAGAAATCAGTGCATATACAGTAAATGTGGTATTTATGTCATTCAGGGTGGCTGTTTGAAGGTTAGTGAAAAGGAACACACATGAAAAGGAATGGAGAGAAATCTAAATAATTTTGAGGAGAGAGCTACTTGTTTAAAAGTAGCAACAGAAATATAACGGAGTTCATGGCCCTACTTCTCTGGACACCTGAAGCCTCAGTGACTCTCCGGGGTTAAAATCAACTGAACTTTCTTTCAGGTCAATTGTTTCTCATCACCAAAG
>NW_010267083.1:0-4342 GCF_000690775.1 Eurypyga helias | reverse complement strand
GGGGGGGGAGGGCGGGGAGAAGACCCGGATACCTAAGTATTTCCACCAAAAGAGTTATATAAAGATGTTGCGCCGGTTACGTAACCGTTTCGACACCGCGCGGTGTTGTCGGAAGCCAAGCAGAAGGCAGATAAACGGCAAACCGTTGAGGTTACGCGGAGCCGGGGCAGGTGGAGCCACGTGCGTGGCCCTGCCGAGGGGAGACGGGCCCGGGTCCCCGAAGAGGCGAACAGCCCCTTCAGCGAGCACGCAGGCTGCTCTTGGGGTCGGGAGCAGAGAGCCTTCCTCTACCAGCCTGCTCCGTCAGGGTCGGGAGACGGGTTTGTGTCTGTGAGGTGCAAGACCCAGGCGCGAAAGTGAGTTTGTGTTTGCCCTCGGTTTGAAAAGTAAGCTGGAGGCAGGTGAAAGGAAACACACTCAAAAGGCCACAGAAATCTTCTTTTTCAAAACCAAGAGCTGCGGCTGTTCAAAGAGCGGTGCTTTAGGTCGTTTAGGTGTGTTTAAGGGGCATCGTGTCAGTCACTCTGAGGCACAGCCAGCTGTAAACTGATAAACAGTTACCGTGGTTTGACCAACAGTCAAGACCGAAGACTGCAACAGTGTCAAAGCTAGCCAGCTATTCCATCATCCCTCCAAGAGCCTTCCGTCCCAAGGCTTTTGGATTATGCAGAGGGGAGACAACTTGAGTGAAAGACGCTGCTCACACACAAAGGTCTGCCAGTAACACATCTACTCTGCTGCTCGTCTGCCCATTTATCCATAATCTGACCAGTGTCACAAAGTCAAGTTCTTCCCATGATTTTCAGAGCACCCCATAAAATACAAGTCATTTTTAAACTAAGGTTAGAAGTATTTGTCAGACAGCTCATGTTTATAACCCATTACCAGAGACTGACCTTCAGGAAACAGAGCCGTTCTTTTTCCTCTGCTCACAGTTCTTGGAGGTGTTTCCCAAGGAAGCAGGCTTGTCACAATGTGTGTGTGTAAATGGAATGAAGGTTTCTTACCTCTCCCTTCTACCAAGGCTCTTGAACCTGCTAACTAGAGGGATCAAATCCTTGCGAGGCTTTGCATTTGATGAAATTAAGATGAGCAGGCAGATGAGGGATCCTTGAATCCCTCGAGCAAAAAAGCTCAAGCTTTGACCACTTTTAGGGCTCAGCAAATACAAATGGGACCTCAAGAACTGCATGTTTCAGCACTTCTGCTTGTTTAATTAGAATTCAAGTTCTCTCTTATGCTTGAAGCAGATGCAGCAACCCGATCTTAAATGAGTTAAATGAAACAGCACTCTTCCATTTAACTCAGGGCTTCCTGTCTTGTAAAGGTTTAGGAATTAATCATTTTAAACCTTTAAACCTTTCAGGATTAGTTTGCAGAAGGAAAAAAACCCACCACCAATTGAGGGGCCTAAGTAGGAGCAGTGAAAATGGCTGGTTTATTGCTTCACATAGGAAGCTTACCTTTAGTATTACCTTTAGTATTCAAATCTATGTAAATCTAAACCTAGAAAGATAACTCTGGAGAGTTCCACAGCTCAGTCTCGTGACTCTACGTGCAAGTCTACAGAAAGAACTTGCTAAAATCAACACATTTACCACGAATTATGAAGTTTTATAACTAGCATCTGCAGGATCCATCGACTGTGAGAAGCATGGGGGGGAGGGGGGGAAGCCAAGAAAGCTAAGAGTTAGTTAAGCCCTGCATAGCAAATACTAAGAACTGAAAACTTGGTAATTTACCTAAATGTCAAGTTTTAATGCTGCTGCTTCTCTGGGCATAGACTAAGATTTCAGCCAAAGTTAAATCCTTTAAGGAAAATGTATTTTTAACAACTTGCGTGCTGCACATCCATACATTCACCAACCTCCAATGAAACTAGGATGCCCAAGTTTCAGCTTCCTGATGTTTACAACTGGCATAATCTTCCTGAAGTATCACACAGTCCTCACACACAGCACTGTGATTATATTCTCTGCCCTCCTTCATGAAAATCATCACAGGGCCACCCAAGGCTCTTGGCATGCATATGGAAACAAACAACGCTGAAAATTTGTAAATCAGCTTTTATTCGACGATGACCATCGTTTAGGCATCGGCAATAGTAACTTCAACTTCTACACCTGGTTCAATGCTGATGGAAGTGATCTGCTTCACGATCTCCGAAGGGCTGTGTAAGTCGATGAGCCGCTTATGGATACGCATTTGGAAACGATCCCACGTCTTGGAACCTTCACCACAAGGTGTCTTCCTGGTAGTGATTCGCAGAGTCTGAAGAAAAATCGTAAATGCAGGGTATTTAGTTGATGCATACAGAAGGCTAATCTACAACCAAGTCACTCCGCCTAAAAATACTGTATGGTATCTGCGTCATCGGAAAGTTACTTCTGAAGTTGTATTCTACTGATGTTTCTCTACATTCCATTTAATTAAAAAAAAAATCACTATTAAAATAAACTGAGGATAAAAAAGCCTCTGCCATGTTCAACATGTTGTGCCCCCGACAGCTGTCCCAGGCGTCAACGCCACTTGTGAAGTCATGACCTGTTTCCATGGGATCACCCTCCATTTGGTAGTACTGCTTTTCTCCTACACTTTTTGAAGATGTTTTACTGCAGGTTTGCAGAAAAAATCCCGAACTTCTAGACGGGGAAACAGTATTAAGTACCTTGGTGGGCATACGAACGGGTCCTTTCACCTTTAGGTTTTTTTCCTTAGCACCTCTGATCAAGTCAGCACAGACTGAAAGAAAACACAGAAGAGCTCAGGCTTGTGAGTAGTTTTTTTGTTTCTTAAGTGTAGATTTCAAACAAGAAGTTGGCTCAGAATAGCGTATGAAACCATCATTGCTATTCATTTTACGGGTTATCCTCATAGCCAACCACATACAAAACCATGTTACAACAGTAGGTAAAACCATTACTTCAAACTTAAGCTATATTTGTTCTTGGCCTGAAGATCTTGCATCAAGCAGTGATTCAACAACATTTACATTATGTGATTAGAACACTGGCAAAGCCAGTTCCTAAACGAGATTAGCATTCTTTAAGAATTATTTAGACTTCTACACTAAACTTTTCATAACAAGAATGACAAAATACAAGTCAAGAAACTGGTGCCTTCTTGTTCTTATACATTCAAGTAGTGGCAACTAAAACCCCCACAAAAGCTAAAGGGAAGAAGCTGCACTCAATCTTAAATTAGTCAATTGAAGTTTTTAGCATAATGAATAAACCCCAAACAGCAGCTTCCATTAAAAATTAGAATCTACCTGTCAGTGTATGAAGTGCTTTGGGTTGACTATGTTAACCAAGGCACAGGCAAATGGCAACATCTGTAATTGCAACTGGTTTCAATATACTGTATTTTACAACACATTGCATCATATATATCACAGAATCATAAAATGGTTTGGGTTGGAAGGGACCTTAAAGACCATCTAGTTCCAACCCCCTGCTGTGGGCAGGGACACCTTCCACTAGACCAGGTTGCTCAAAGCCTCGTCCAGCCTGGCCTTGAACACTTCCAGGGATGGGGCATCCACAGCTTCTCTGGGCAACCGATCCCATCATTCATTAACAAGCTACCCCAATCAAAAAAAATTGTCACTCACCCTTCTCAAGTGATTTTACATTGCGACTTGTCAGAGTAATTCTAATGCGATGAATCGCTACCTCTTGTTCCACAGGTGCTTTGCCAGTATCTTTAAACGCCTAAAATGTTGAAGTTCCACGTATCAGACGCTAGTCAACGCCAACGAAGGCTATCTGCACCCTCTTAAAAACAGAATCCTAGAGTGGTAAGGACACTTCAGCTACAGGACTATTTTCTTCTGGGCAACATATCCAAAGTGTACGGTGGTATGGAAGAAATGGTGGGAACGGAAAGGAAGGGCAAAGTCCCGATTGCTTTGAGGCAGATGATGGGAAGCTGCAAGAACATCCCTCCCTGGTTTGCCTATATACAGCAGGCTGTCCGGTCCCTAATCTTCCCAGTCTTCAAAAATAAGCACGTTTTAAGTTTTATTTATCTTACAGCTTGACCCCCTGTAGATCAAGCGAGGGAGATACCGACAGAACAGAAATGGGGAGAACAAAAAGGGGCATCTGGCCAGAAAGACTAGCTCAGCCACTCGGGAGACAGATTTGAAGACCTTATATAGGCTTGCAAATAACCGGGCGTTAACACAGGCCAAGTGGAATAATGAAATAAAAGTGAAAATACGACGGGGAAAGGTCTTAAAAACGTGGTCGAATCACGGCATTTCTCTAACGAGATCCTACTACCTGCCGTACTAACTGGCGCACACCCCTGTGACAGAGGCCGGCTTTAAGGGCCGAGG
>NW_010267082.1:0-8489 GCF_000690775.1 Eurypyga helias | reverse complement strand
GGCCAGGCCCGAGGGCCAAAAAGCAGAAAACGCGCGCGCGGGTGGCGCCTTAAAGGAAGAGGCACCGCCCTCGCTTCGGCCTTTCTCCCGCCCTTCCCTTCTTACTGCCGTGCTGAGTGGCAGTAGTTGGCGGGAAGGAATTCCCTGTCGTGTTCTCCCTCCGCCACGGGGAAGGCCCCAGAGCTGCCGCCCTTGCTCTGAGCGGCCCTGCGAGGAGCCCGCATCGAGGGCAGCCGAGGCCAGAGCCGTGCCCGGCATGTGGCGTGGTGTGGGCCTCGTAAAGGCCCCATCCAGCCCCACGTGACATTCCTGCGCAGCACGGGTGGCCCTGGGCGCTGGCAGGTGGGTAGCCAGCCACCTAAGGCGTGGACACAGCTCTGCCCGTGTGTGGCGGTTGTTCAAAAAGCGCTAACCCCGGCTGCAGCAGGCATGGAGGTCGTTGGGTTGTAATATGCAGGCCAGCCCTGTTGGAGGCATACACCCCAGATAAAAAACATTATGGAAAGACCAAGCTAATTGAGCTAATTGACAGGGCAGTAATGCGTATCGTGCACGAGGCTGACGTATGAGCCGTTTAACACTGCTATTTGCCTGGGTGAGAGTGTATCTGAGGCGGTTCACAGTATACCAATGTACAAGGCCGCTGACTCAGAAAAGCTTTTGATTCATTAAGGCCGAACAGCCAACTTTAAGCATGTGTTTAAGCACTTTTCTGGAGAGCAGCCTTTTTTTTCTGAACCACAACCCAACGCCTCACACTACACTTTACAGTCTGCTTTCAGTTAAGGGGGAAGAAAAGGAGACGACACGTGTCATTTACTGGCCCTTTAACACAGGAAGATCTTTGGGCTCCAAAAATTCTAGTGGCACATGAGAAGGGAAAAAAAGAAAAAGCCAACTATGGTAGAGTGAAGCCAAGGCCTTTCTCCTCCAGCCTGGAAACCCGCAGCAGAAGTCTGGAGAATTAACTGTGCTGTCTAAACTCGGGGAGGTAAAATGCAGACAGTTACAAAAGCTGCACAGTCCCCAGAACGGTATTAGGAAACAAATGCACTTAAGTTCCTGTTGCCAATTTTTCCAGATGGCTTTGGCCTAAAGTTTTCCCTCCTTTAAAAAATAAATATGACATAAAATGAGAAAGCATGAATCAAATCAGCAGTATAATGCTATGCATTCATAAAACTTTCCTGTGATAGGGATAGGGTGAGTTTGTTTCTTTCATGTTGGGGAGAAAAGTTTGTATTTTACCTCTCTTCTCAGTGTCTGCTTTGAAAGTTTTTACCTGACATTTCTACACATACATATGTATAAAAATCCTTATCTATACTGAATAATACCTCTCTGGAACCTGAAAACTGTAGCCTAAACCACAAATTAATCGTAATCCTAAACAACCCCTTAGCCTCTGAGTGCCCTGGATTTTTTTTTTGAACAAGTTTAAAGTATGATAAACTCCATTTGGCAAAGTACTCGGTCACATGCTAGCTTGGGTTTTTGACAGCATGGCGCTTGCAGAAAAAGGCAGCTCGGCAAGCAAGGGCATTCCTTTGGGACTGCATAGCTTGAGTACTTGGGGGTTTGCATGGACAGCCCATTCTCTTTGGATGAAATTTAACTTGCTGGTTATGAGTCATCTGTGAGGGTCTTTCTAGCTCCTTTGGCCATGCTGCCACAGCTGGGATCAGCAGGATGTGGTATCTGTCCAAATTCCCTCTCTGGAAAAGAGTGGGGCTTGGCAGGCTTCTCCCATACAAAATCTCTCATTCCATTTGGTTCAAAATAGCCTGAACTTGGTGACCTGCCAAGTACACTGGAAAAGACACCTGTCTGAGTTTTTTTGGGGGGAGAGCAGCTTCCCATAATGATGAAGGGGAAAGAAATGTCCACGAGTGACTCAGAGTATGGAAGTGACTGCTTTCAGTGCTGCTGGGATGCCTTTGCATGGCTTTAAGGGTGTCAGGGACAAAGCTGAGGCCATGGGTCCTGCTATGGCTAATGTATGCAATTTTGTCACAGGTTCCACCAAGACCAGAACTAATCCAGTCCTGCAGATCTGATCCAAGGGGCATCAATGCTTGCGGAAAAGCTCCTACCAACTGCAGTACATGCTGGATCTGCTCTTTAGACCCGACTGCTGCAAACAAGCTCGTGCTTACGTTTGCAACGGTGAGTAATAAGGCACTAAGCTTACAAGCTGTGTAAGCCATATTTATGTTTTGGCACAACTGGCAATCTCAGTTAGGACTTTTATTTGCTCGGGCCTCTCAGCAGAGGGAGGAAGCGCTGAACAGACTTCCCGTGCGTTACATGCTGCTGAAGAAACGGAGGAAGAACTCATGAGAGACCTGCTGCATCTTTTAGGCTTTTAATGAGCAGCTGATCTCTGACATGTAGCTGTTTCTCTGTCATTGCTAATATGCTGCTGTTTTTTTCTAAACCCCAGATACATCGCATTCATATGTTTCTTCTGGGATTTAAAACCAAACATGAACCTTTTCCAGGCTGATATTTGTACCTCCCCCACTACAGTATGAACCTTGCTTGCCTCACTGCCAACATTTGTTCACTTAAAACTAAGAAATCTTACCCCAGTGGTGAGGAGGTAGGGTTTGATTCATTCTGCCCAGGGACCGATGTGTACAAACACTTAGCCTGGGCCCAAGGGGCCTGTGGAAGATGAAGAACTTCTTTCACAGTAAGATCACTGAACGCTGCATGTATAGAGCTTCACGTTACTACTAAGACCTGTTAGAAACAGCCCATGTTTTTGAAGAGAAGGTAAGACTTCAAGCAAGATTGGAGCCCAGCAGTGTTCTGTAGTGTATCATTCAAAGCAGAGTCCCCCCAATGCAGGTCACAGCCAAGTTAATGCATAAAGGCTGCTGATCTGAGAGCCCCAGTCTGAATCATAGACGGTCTGACTGCCAGACGTGATGACAGCCTGCCTCTCCCAGCCACTTCAGCTGGAGCAGCAGGTTCTCAGCACTTCTGCGAATCAGGAGCTTCGCTGTTGGCTGGTGCAAATGGTTACAGCTCCAATGAACAGGCAGTTCAGTATGATTAACTTCTATCCCTGAGATAGTTTTAGTGAAATCTAATAATATACTTATTATTCATTGTCATTTAGAATTCGAGATGTTTGAAAATGTTACTATTTGGTTAGAGCATCTCTTTACCATTCTCCCCAGTCTTTGTAAGAGGGCAGGAGGAAAAGTAAGAAAACACAGGAATCCCATTAGGGCTTTAGCCAGCTGAAATCTAGCGTGTTCTAGTATCTGTTAGTTTAAACTGCCAACTCAGTAGCACACACTATTCATAAGCTTGCTTACCTGTGCAAACCACTGTGTTAACAGCAGGCGCTAGGTCTCCACATTACACTGAATGTGTAACAAAACCATTTACATGCAGCTAATTGCCAAAGAAACATATTCACTGTGGCCAAAGATGCGAAGCCATATTGACTGGGCAGTTTCTCTTCTCAAATTCTGTGGTCACGTCCCTTTCCTCTCTCCCACAATAGCTTAGGCCTTTGCTCTGCTTCTTTCCATGCATACAAATCTTAGCCCACTGTATCCCAGCCTCCAGCTCCTCCAACTAATGCTTCTTGCTACATCCTGAGAAAAGACACCGAGGTCAGACAGAATATTTTGTGGTCTCTTCATTCCCTTCCTCTTTGTTGTAGGGGAAGCCATTCATCTCTCTTTCTTTGGTTTGAAAACTGCCAATCTGACAGGCTGCTATTAAAATCCACTCTGGAACCTCCATTGGATATTGGCTGTCTCCAGACCAGCGTTTAGATCCTAATTAAAGCTTGTATTTGCAGATGAACATTTACACGATCCGTTGGGTCCTGGATAGCTTAATTCTTTCCTGCCTTCCCATCAGGCTTTTTGGGGCTTGTAGACATCCTGGCTCCTGGATTCCTTGTCTGGGGCTCTGCTCACTGTCTTCCAAAGAGTGAACACTGAAGAGACAAGGGTCTTATAGGCACCGAGGAGTCAGAGTGGACTCACCAACTGGTGTGTCCAAGCTGTCAGAACTACAGCGAATGAGTCAGAAGAGCTGAGTCCCAGTACTGGTTCTGCCCATGATTCTCTGCATCATCATATTCCCTCTCAGCTTCTTCAGCTGAAAAACAGGGCTCATAATATTTCCTTACCTACAGAAGCTCTTAGGAGGATTATTGCACTGTTGTGAATTCCACAGATGAAAGGTACTACAGAAGAACAAACTGCAATTACTGTTTGAAACCTCTGCCCTAGTCCTGTCATCCTTAACTTAGTGAATAATGCTTACTCAATTGAGGAAATCCTGCCACTACACTGAAAAAAATCACTGGTAAAGATGACGTTCTGTTGCAATAAGATCGTTTATCCCCTTGTGTTCAACACCCTTCTCTCTGCCACTGGGACAATCAGTCATATAATCCCAGACATTTACTACACGCTCTTCAGCAACCTTCTATTTGGGCCCTATTATTTCTTTATCCCAAACATGATGGTTATTAAATAAATTATCTTTCTGTAATGCCTAATGACATCCACTCTAGAGATAGCAGCTGGTAATAGGCTCTGCACCGAGTCTGCTGATACGTGAGGTCTCTTGGAGCCCACAGTGGCTGATGGCTGACAAAATGGTCAGAGTGGCCAAATGTGCTTGCCTTGAGGCATGCAGAGCTCGCATCAACCTCCCATGTACATGTAAATGTACAGCACGCCTGCGCACGTGCCCAGAGGAGGACAGCACACATTGCTGATACGGTATTCATACCTCTTCTGCAGCCTTCTCCACTTGTAATCTCTTGGTAATGCCCAAGGACAAATACTAACAAAATCTCCCTTGCAGCAGGCAACTGTGGTTTTGATGGTGAAATAAGCACTGCCTGTTGAGGTAGAGAATCAGAAGCTTACAGTTAGTACCTTTGGCAAAGTTCAGAAAAACATTGGTGCTCCAGGTTAGTGTTCTCAGCAGCCCCTGATTACCAGAAACACTGTTGGGTGCAGTCCTGGAAGGCAGTGAGCGTGGCCAGTCCTCACAAAACTCATCACTCCCACAGAGACAAGTATCTCCCTGTTCTGCTTCCATCCACCCTTGTTTTCAAAAGACTCAAGGCCTGCTCTGGACAGCAGGAGCAGAGAAGCAAAAAGCGTCACTGTTTAGCAGCCCTGAAAATCATGCTGGTTTATGCACAAATAAATTTTTTATTGTCAGAGCCTCTGCCCAGAGCTTCCCAGAAGGATGTATGTACCACTGTGTGTTAAGGGTTAAAAATAGTGCAGTGGCAAGGAATAAATACACTGCAGGTGTTAGTTAACAAGGTACTAATTGGGTAACTGGAGGTGCACAGTAAGACACCACAGAGGCTAATCAAAAGGCTTTGGGTGAATCCAGGATGCTCCTCTGAGCTTGGGGAGAAGGAAGTAAAAAGCTACTGCTGTGGTCTTGCGTTTTATGGAAAAGCTGGCATTAAAGTATCCAGAACAGGAAGGCTGTTTCATTCTTTGTGTAAGCCTAATATGACAAAATCACTACAGAAATTAATCTGAAGATTGTAACTGTCTGTCCCTCGGCCTAAGTGCTTTTACTTTGGGCAAAGTACCCTGTGCTGGAATCATTCTGATTTGATTTCACTGTACCTCCTATGGGGCTTATTCAAATTGAGTCAGCCCGTGCCTGTTCAGCTAAACCATTATCTCCACTCGCTGGCTTGCGTAAAGATGGCTTTATGGGTCCCTAGAACATGTTTGCTTTCCTATTCCCTTGGAGGATGCAGCTGTGTTCTTTGAGTGCAAGTTTGCAGACCTACAGGTAGGTGGGAGTGACTTCTGTGTTCCAGGTTGAAAGCTGATAGTGGTGAAATCTCTGGGGACAGTTTACCCCGTGAATTGTTTTGCCTGCTCGGTTTGATGCATAATGAACGTAATGATTTGGGATGAAATGGTGTTACACCTGCTCTGTGTGAGATAAGGACACCTGAGGTGTAGCTGGAGACTGCTTTTGGGTTGCAGTTTTGTCGCACCCTCCATCACCAAGCTGCTCTTGGAAGTGGATTTGCAGTGAGGATCAAACTCTAGTCTTTACCTTGTGCAATGTTCACTGGGAGGTGACTCTGCCCTACCAGCTTAAGGGCTTTATGCTCTTGCAGGGACCCTCCTAGCTTCCCTTGTCTCTGCCCTTTTGCCTGTGCTCACCCTTTTCGGTCAGCCCTCCTGTTGTGCTCTCTGCGTGTTGCCAAATGCTTTGCGTTATGAGACCACCGTTCCATTGCTTGTGACTCTGCCAAGTCTCACATTCCAGCTAACACACTCCTTTTGTTGCAGCCGTTTGTCTCAAAAATATGAATATGCTTAAACCCCAGACTTTTATGCCACGTTCAGCTGAAAAATGAGCCTTTAGTGTGCGAGGCGTACATTTTCCCAAGTGTTCCTAATGAATACTCAGCTGATTACTCCCTGCTCCCTCCCTTGGAAAGCTCCAGCTTGCCAACTTTTCCCAGCCCCCATGCCTAGAGCAGCAGCGGGTTTCATTTAGGGGCTCTTTGGTCATGCTCATGATTTGGTGTCTGTGTATGTTATGGCATTCATAAATTTATACCCTGCTTACCCTTATGTGTGTTCAAGAGAACTGACCTGGTACTCTTCAGCTCTCAAATGCTTTGATACGTGTGTCCTCTTTTAGAGTTGCTTTGAAAATGGGAATGCAGCAGAACGATGGTAAAAACTGCCCTGTGCTCAAGCTGCAGTTCTTCCCTGTACCCCTGATCCCCAGTGTCCAGGATGCTTTTTAGTTCAGGAGGTGTTTCAAAGGGATTTCCTCGCTCAGCCTGGAGATATGGAACATCTCGTGACCAGACGTGGGGCAGGTTTAGTGAATGCCAACTTGTGAAGTGTGGCTATTCCCCTTCAGAAAACCCAGAATGTACCTTTTTCTTACTGCTTGCGTGCTCGTCTTCCCAGAGAGACCGTGTGCTCTGGGTGCAGAGGGCACTGAAGTGGCGTTTGGGTGCCCAATAGGCAAGTCAAAAAGGTTAATTTGCAGGTGTCTGTGGCAGATGGAAGCCCAAGGTGCACGCTGACCCAGCGTGGGGTTTGGCTGCAGATCCAACTTCAAATGCTGCCTTACCGAGTGCATACATCCCAGAGCAGCACGGCTGCAAGCACATTTCCAGTTCCTGAACTTGTTGCAAAGCCTCAGAGTGGAATAAAGCCCTTTTTCTTGGGTTCCGTTAAGGCATGTGCACAACGTTGGTTGCATCCTGAGACAGCCGCGAGCCTGGCTAAGTGGAATTTTCCGAAGCATTTGTCCTTTTTGCCTGTACAAAACCCAGTCTTGCTGATCCTATCACACCTCCTGAGAAATTTCAGTCCTGTTGGTCACGTTTTTCAAAAGCTAATCTTCTGGAAATAAGGTCTTCCAGTCGAACTGCCTTCACCTCATGGTTACAATAAACTGCCTTATTAATTGGCATTACCGCCTGGCTGGCCGTGTAGCAGGCAGCGTGGCAGCCTCTGCTGGCATGCGTGTCCACAGAGAAGTCCCGTAACGGCTTCTTATTTGATGTTGGCGCTCAAATGTTTCCCCTGGACTCGTTTATTTTCCAACAGTTCAAATTTTTTCTTTTTTTCTACTGCAGCAATTGAATCATATTTGGGGCTGTAACAGCACTTTTTTTTTTTTTTTATTCCTTTGAAAACTTGCGTCTGCATTCGTGGATTTGCTTCAGGACGTGTCGGTGTGTTTTTGGGAAGGGTTTGTAACTGCTGGTGCTTGTTGATGCTCTTAAGGTCTGTTTGTTTGTAAAAACTCTTATTCTGTTTTTATTGTATACGTTAGATTGTTTTTCTTGTTTTCAGCGGTTGGCAGTGTTATGAAACACACTAACCAGTGTAAACTACATCACGTTGGGGGTTTTCTACCTGGGTATTTGTTTTTTTTTTTTACCACTCACTACTACAGCTTGCATCGCCGGCGTTCTATTTTTATTGCGGCGTGTAGTAGTTGTTGCGTAATACATGCGAGCGCGCATTACCCAATGCAAACCGCGGGTTAAAACAAACAAAAAAAACCCCACAGACCATCGAAAAGGAGGGGGAGAACAAGCCATCTCCCGCGGTTGTGGTTTACGCTCGGTCTCCCGCGCCACGCGTCCTGGCGCGGGACCCAGCCGCGGAGCCGCACATTTCCAGTGGGACTTGGAAGGCTCGCGCACCTTTGCAGAAGCGCCACGGAGAGGGGAAGCCGGGATTTTCCCCGGGGAGGGGGGACACCCGCCAGCCGCCACCTCCCCGTGGGTTTATATCGCGGTGCCCCCACCCGAGACCTTTTCTCCGTGTGTGGGGGGAGCGTGTTTACCCGCACACCGGGGCATCACCCCTCCCGGCTCTCTCCCCTGCCCGCCGTCCGGGGAGGGAGCGCGCAGCCGGGCGGGGGGCGGGGGGAGGAAACCTCCCGGCTTCTGGGACTTGTAGTCCGGGGGGTGGCGACCGCCT
>NW_010267081.1:2161-6522 GCF_000690775.1 Eurypyga helias | reverse complement strand
GCCCCCCCCCAGCTCCGGGATTGCAGTAAGAGCCATACGTTAGCAAATATTATAGCTCCGACGGGAGCTATACATGATGGTATGGCTCTAAACGGAGCGTGAGCTGTCCCCCTTTGCTTGGTCCATCACTCGTCCCCCCACGCTGCATCCTAATCCAGACACAAACCCTCCCTGCTGGCAGTCACCACTTACGGGTGTAAATGGATACGGAGATGTAAATACACAGGGAGGTGTGTATATATATATATACACATATATGCATATGCTACCTCGGGTTGCTGAGAGGATTGAAGACAGCTTTTTGCACTGAGCGTTCACGGTGATGCTACCCGGGAAGGCAGACGATGCACAGACCCCTCTGCAATTCAGCAGTTCCCCTGTACTCAGAGGATGTAACTGTTGTGTGTATCCAACATCCAAAGGGCAGGCGCAGACTCTAAAGCTGTTTTTCTTCCAGGCCGCCCGTCTCCAGGCTCCTATCTCTCCAGAATGGATATCTACGCGGCTGTGATAAAAGCCTGTTGTTTTGCTTAAGCGCCAAGGCGCAGGCAGGACTCGGGGTACTTTGTCCCCCGGCAAAGGGAAGTGCGCCTGAATTCAACCTCACATCCGGGTTGTAGAAAACGGTCATAAAACGGTCTGTAGAAATCGTTTTTATGTAGCTCAGGGTTTCAAGGTGCTTCCGCTGGGAGAACAGGGCTCTCCTCGCTCTGCCCGTTCACCTACACCAGACGGCCGAAGGCACCGGCACCAGGAAGTCCCTGCAGCCGCTTTGACTGCGAATCATTCACTCTATTAATAAACGGCCTCGGAAAATTCTCTGCAGGCTGTGATCAGTTTGGGTTAGAAATTAAAATGAGGAGTTAAAACACCCCCAAATGCTCTGGCAGCTTCCCATCCTCACCACCTCTCAGCGAGATGATCTCTAACACGCATCTCCCTGCAGAATCCAAGCACCAAGCTTGTTATTTTAAGACAGACCTGCAAAACTTTGCAACGTAAGCAGGAAGTCCTCAAAACCTGAGAAAAAGGCAATGGGGACAGGGGTGAGACAGCTACCAGTGCTTTCTGAGACACAGTGGTGACACTGGTGAGCGTCACCCTCAAGTAGCGACTTTGCTGTCCTGCTCGGTCGCAGCCTCTGCCGCTGGATCACTCCCTCTGTGCTGGTGTAGATATTTGTTGTGGTTATGGGTTTCTGGGGTCAGATAGTAGGGTGCACTGACACCATGAAGTGAGCAGCGGACAACGTCAGATAATAAGACAAGAGGCTGTCGTCTTAAATGTAAGATTCATATCAGATCAAATTAAATTTAAAAGCTCCCATCTCCAATTACGCTCCTGCTGCACCTCCCAGGCATGATGGATGCAAGCCTGCCTTTCTTCAGCCTATCTTCCCTAAGCCTTTCCGATCTGGAAGGTCATTGTCTGGGTGAACTCTCCTCTCTCCCTCTCCCTCTCCCTCTCCCTCTCCCTCTCTCCCTCTCTCCCTCTCTCCCTCTCCATTCCCTCCTTCCAGCCCAGCATAAAGGGAAAACCACAAACACAGATCACTTCAAAAGAGGCTGGGAGAAAAGAAGCAGATCAGAAGAGCAAGGTCTCCTGCTTTGGGATGTTTCATGTCACCTCCTCTCTGGCTTTGACATGTGCCACCCTGTCACCTACGGAGCCCTACGAGCCCCCGTGGCAGTCCCCTGGGCCTCGGTGCCGTGGCACCCTGAGGCCCGTGTTTCCCCTCAAAATGTCCATGCTCGCTGCTCAGCAGCATTGAGCTAAAATTTGAACATTGCTACAATTTTATTTTTCTATATAAGCTCCAATCTTAGCAGAAGCTAAAGGCTGTGGGAACCAACCCCCACAGGGACTCCTGAGCACGGGGTCCAAACCGGCAGTGCCCTGCCAACCACCACTGCGGTTTGAGAAACCAGGGCAAAGCTCTCAGTGTCATTAAGAGCCTCAGAGCTCACCAGGAGGAGAAATGCGGTAAAATTTACCTTTGAGTAGATATTCTGGGAAGTGGCCACTTCAGGACGGGGTGGCGGGGTGGGTGCAGCCGCTGCCTCACCCCAGGCTTTCAGCAGCGGGGTGTGTAGCACTTAACCATGGCCAAAGCACGGGATAAACTGTTCTCTAATGGACAGCCCTGGTCCTGTCTGCACAGCCACTCCCCAGCACCGGAATCAGCATCTCCCAACAGAGATGTCTCTCCTGGAGACAGGAGCTTTGACTCCATTAGTGCTGAGCAGCTTCGCAGCCGCGGTGACTGCAGACAGGAGGCCAGCGGACAGACCCAGGGGAGGCGAGGAGAAAGGCACCTTCCAGCTCCTGAGTAC
The DNA here is from genome assembly GCF_000690775.1 of Eurypyga helias. Taxonomy (NCBI): domain Eukaryota; kingdom Metazoa; phylum Chordata; class Aves; order Eurypygiformes; family Eurypygidae; genus Eurypyga; species Eurypyga helias. Next base: position 4,189 of record NW_010267081.1, on the reverse strand, counting down.
AGCACAGGCTGCTGGCTGCTCCTCTGCACAGACCTGCATGCCCACCGCCCACGACACGCAGGACAGGGTCTACCAATGCCTTCCTTTGGGCAAGCAGGAGACCCGGAGCGAGCAAGGCACCATGGAGCAAGGAAGGCTAAGGCTGGGGAGAGTGTCCATTAAAATCCAGCCCTGACTGGTACAGGACAGAAGGGGTTTCACCCACAGGTCTCATCTCACTTCAGCCCCCTGGGTAGCATGTCCGTCCTCAAGAGCGACGCGTGGTCCTTGGGCTGTGTGATGCCAACGCCGGCGTACTGGGCCCACCGCTGCACGACACCAGCACGACACACGCAGCCAGATGTTTCTCCCCTGTGTAATCTAGGCAAGGAGCAAAGCCAGCCTCGAGCGGGGCCCAGAGGCTTGTTGCTCTTCCACACTCTCCATCTCCGAAGCAGCAGCGTGGTACCAAAATATGCCGCTGCTGTTGGCAGATCGCTGTGCTCCCCAGAGCAAAGGGAGAAAGCAGAGCCCTGCTTTCCCGTAGGAAGGCAGCCAGCAAAGCCTCTCCCTTACATAACGCCGGGAGTCCCATGGACATGCTCCCCAGGACATGCTGATGGGGCTGGAGCTGCCCGGCCCTTCGAGTTTTCTTTCCAAAACCTCCAACGGGCACTTCAGGCATTGTGACACTGTCACCTGGAGCCCAATTTGTACGCCTGATTTGTACGCCTTCCTCAAAACTGGTGTGTAACAGTCAGAACAAACAGGCACAGTGCTCTCCCTTCAGAGACGCTGCCTGCCAAACCTTTCACAAAAGCCATTTTTTTTTTCTTTTTTTTTCCCCTTGTAGCTGTTCCCTACTTCAACTAAAGCGATGAAATCCAAAAGGGGAAAAGCAAACAAACAGCTGGTTTGGAAAGCAAGAGCAAAAAGGGAGATTTATTCCAGGCTGTGGGGAATGCATCATATGAGCTGAAGGAATATTTTCCACTGCTCTTGGGCAATATTTGAGTTTTAGGGCCTGGGGAGCCAGGCAGCGTTTGCAGGCACTAAGTGTTTACAGGATCCTTGGCACCCACATCGACTGTTTTCCTGGGAGATGTGCAAGCACTTTGCAACCATACATTAATTAATCCCCCAGCCCTCCTCTACACAAGATTTCCCGTTCCTTCCAACACGTCTGTGCTAAGGGCAGGGGAAACTGAGGCACGGCGAGGCCGTCAGCCTGCAGCAGGGCTGAGGTTGGAGGGCTGTACACCATCCAGCTCCCCTTCCCATTGCAAAACCACCCCTCCCTTTGCCAGCATGACCCACGGCGACAGCGTTCCCCTTCGCCGGGTGCTGCCCGTCCCATCCCAGAGGACAGCACGGGCGGCTCAGCTCAGAGAGGCTGCGTGGCCGAGGAACAGAGGGCCAGTGTGTTTAACGGGCAGAGCAGGCGGGCGGGAGCGGGGTGGCAAGCAGATTAGCAGCCGTATCCGATTCTCTGCACGTGTGACAGGGCTGTGGAGCATGGCTGGGTTGGGAAAGGGGGAGAAGGGGCATTTTAATCAGTCACATGGAGGGAAACACAGAAGATGCTGGACCTCTGTCAAGCGCCAGCAGGTTATTAACCTATTAGCCAATGGGGAGGGGATAAAACCCACTACAGGCTCCTGGGAATCCAGTTATAATGAGACTGAAACAATCCTGGATGCTTTGATAGTCAACAAAGCATCTCAGACTGGCGCTGAGATCAGCGAGTGGCTCAGGGACCGTTTTAGTTTTGCTGTTCCCTCGCCGGCCCTGGCTGACCCCGCGGCAGTGTCCCGGCTGCAGAGCTGCTGGCAAACCCTTTTTGGGGTGGGAATTCTCCAGCCGTTGCTTCCCAGGCCCCTGGTGGTGTCCCCCTGGGACCTCTGCGCCCTGCGTTTTGGGATGAGAGGTGGCAGGGAGGAGGTGATGCTCACCTGATGGCCCAAGCTGGGATGAGGTGTGGAAGGAGCAGGCTGCAATCTCCTCCCAAGCTTTGCCTGTGGCACGGCGATCCAGCCAGGCACGTCACCG
>NW_010267081.1:0-2147 GCF_000690775.1 Eurypyga helias | reverse complement strand
ACGTCACCGCTGGCGGGGAGCCATGCAGATCTCCAGCGTGCCGCCGTCCCTCTGCTTCCTCGCAGGAGCCAACCTGCCGGGATAAAGTCAGGCAGCTGCCTGTGACTCCTTCGCTAGTGGGCTTAGGGCAGCAGGGGCTCGCTGCCAGCAGAGGAGCAGCCCTGGGGGAAAACCTGTGTGGAGAGGCGAGGGGGGGGGCAGATGGGCCCCACTGCCTCCCCACGCCCAGCATCCCCCCTTGCTGCTATGCAATGGGGTGGCACCGCTTCCCCAGAAACACTCGCAGATCCAATGAGCAAGCGCCCGGAGATGGGGCAGGGAAGGGCCTCTGCCCTGAGCACCTCCAGCCCAGTGGTGAGGCCGTGGGTGTTTTCCAGCTGGGCAAGCAGAAACAAACCCCATTGTCCGCCAGACAGGCGCAGCTCAGCAAGGGGCCGGGGGGCACCCACAGGGCTCCTGGGAGCTCATGTGGGCGGTGGGATCCAAGCACCAGCTCAGCTGTTCCCAGGAGGGGAGAGCCCGGTGCCTTGTGGGCAGCAGCATCTTTGGGATGTGGGGCATCTACCAGCTGGCAGGCAGGGGGGACACAAACCCCTGACCAAGCCACTGCTGAGGGTCTCCCGTTCTCTCCACGCCCTGGGTGCAATTCCTCCCTCCTCCATCCCCATCCCTCTGCCTCCCTCCCCACACCCTAGACATCTTCCCTTTCCCCCTGCTCCACTGCTGCCCTCTCCTCAGCTCCAGCCAACCATTTGCTTACTCTTACAAGTATTTACTGCCTAATGACATCAATTAGCTGTGGAGTTGCTGGGTGGCTAGTTACTGAGTGACAGCCGTGGAATTTCACACGGGTGAAATATTACCTCTGCAGCTGGCAGTTTCCACCTGCCAGGGGCTGTGAGGAGACCTGGTAAACTCAAGACACACTCATACCCGAGGAGCCAGCGTTAACCCCTGCCACAGCACTGGGCATTCAGAAGTGACAGCCCTGGGGCACGGGCCACTCTGAGCACCCGGTGTCACCCTGTCATGGTCTCACGGTGGGTGTCCTTGGCGGAGGATGGAGCTGGCGTGGGCGGAGGGAGCCACACTATAGTCAAGGTCATCTGGCCCACTGAAGCAGTGCCGGGGACACATCCTGCTCCTTGGCTGGCAGCACCAGCCTCCCGCAATGGAGCAGAGCCATTGAGGAAGGAGCTGGTTGGCACCCAGCCAGTCCTCGTAAAACAACACGGGGGAGCTGCAGGCAGCTGGGAACGAGGGAACCTGGCAGGAGGAAGGCAGTTGGCAGCATCGTGTGGTCCCGCTCCCCCCCCGCAAAGCCCAGGGCCAAGCCGGGCAGAGCCAGGTGCCCAGCAGCTCCCTGGATCTCCAAGCACAATCTAACAGGCAGAAGCAGCCTTTCCAGAGGATGCCTTCCTCGAAGGGATAACCTGAAGCCATGGCTCCCCTTCAGCTTTCCTGAGGCACCTTGGTGGCAGCGGGCAGAGCCAGCTCCAGCTCTCGGGAAGTGCTGCAGCGGCCGGAGGCTGCCCACACTGCACAGCAGGGCACAGCAAGGCTCCCGCCTGCTATCCCAGCCAGCCTGCTCCCTGGGCCGGATCCATGGCCACCGGCATCACTGGGAACATGGCACATGGCCACCTGCAGAGACAGGGCTTCGAACACAACCCCCTGGCGCTCTCACGGCCGTGCTGGCCCCGATCTGTGCCCGGCCCAAGTCGCTGGCTGGTGTGGAGGAATTCAGCTCTGTGCAAACGTCTGGCACGGCTGACTGAATCCTGTTTGGAGATTAAGCCCATCCCATCATGCTTTCCCCCTTGGGCGAATCGGCAGTGGAGCTGTGGCTGAATGCTCCCAAACATTCCCAGGGAGGTCTCCAGGGGGGCCCTTTCCCACAGCTTCCAACAGTACCAGCCGTTCATCATTTCCTCTCCTTGCCAGTCATGCTTCCGTGGGTTCCCAAGCCGAAACGCGGCGTTGGAGCGCAACCATGAGACATCAAAAGGGCAGGCTGAACCCATGACCGGCGGCCAGGCCGTCGGGTATCACTTGGAACACCCTCCCTCCCCTCTGCAAATCCGAGCGTCCATCCGTGGGCAGAGGATGCGCTAACACGGCCCAGGGAGAAGGGAAACCCTCGGGGG
>NW_010267080.1:1889-2100 GCF_000690775.1 Eurypyga helias | reverse complement strand
CCTCAACCACCCTGCGATTCTATGATGATTGATGAACATAGCAAATGCAGGGCATCAGCATTCAGGAGTTTTCTTTCTCGCTGAAGCTTTTGTGAAATTATTTTACATGCAAAATTCACAGTTGTGGAAATTTGCCAATGTTTTGATCAAAATCTTTCCAATTTTAAGCACAACCGATCTGAAATCCTGAAGGCAAAGAAGTTCCTGCTAA
>NW_010267080.1:0-1866 GCF_000690775.1 Eurypyga helias | reverse complement strand
CAGCAGGGACGATAAACCGCTCAACACTGTTTCACTCTCATGTGCTCACCCTTCCAGGGATTTTTTTTTTCATTAAATAACACCAAGTTTAACACCTACAGAATTTTAAAGACACCACAGGCAGCTTTTGAAATGTAATAGGTAGCAATTATTGGCAAAAGCTCTCTAGCAGAAGAGGACTTCTCCCTCCTTTCATGTTTCACAGAAAGGGAACCCCCCAACGTATTTTGTGGAAGAGAAAGGTGACAGAAGCTCCCTCTGCATATTCAGCAGAGATACCAATTCCTGAAGCTGCAGTGCTCCTGCGGCCCGTAGGGAGGACATGCAGGACATTCACCAGCACAACGAGAGTCCCACAGCACCAAAAATAACCGGCAGCCACCATTCCTGTGCTAGGATGTTATAAACTGTTGCAGCCTCTCCCAAGTTTTCTCCTTTCCCCTTCAATTGATTGAGCCAGATACAGCAAAACTAACCCTTTTCACAGATTAAGTCCTTAAATAGTCATCTCACGGCGCCAAAAGGAGCCTATGCGAAATGACTCAAGGGCACCCTCGCGCTCTGCCATCGCATCCCGCTGTGGAGATGGCAGACGTGGCACCGACGATGGTTGCCTTCTTCCCTGGAGGAAAGCACTGCACTAGAGGCTTCCCAGAATAGCATCAGTTTGCTTTATCAGGACCCTCAGTCCCTCTCGACTCAAGAAACCCGTCGGTCAACCTCCCCAGGATGGGCTAACGCACGTCTCAGGAGCTCCATCAAGAAAGGAATCAGCGTTACTCACCTCATTTTCTTCTTCTCTATTGCAATCCAGCCGAGAAAACATGCAAAAGAAAACATAAAGAGAAGGTGTAAACGTCAGGCAGAGGCAGAAACGCATCGTTAGATCCCTGGCACGAAGAACGGGCCGGACGCGGGGACACAGAGCGAGAGTAACGCCAACCCTAGAGCTCAGCCGAAGCGCAGCACGCTGCCGTGCTGAAGCTCAGCGGTTTCGAAGCCAAAAATTCTGCATGGACTTTGACAGAGCAAACCTTTTTGGTTTTGAGCAAACTGCTGCCTTGGCGTTGTCTCCAGGGGGTCTGCAAACCAGCCAGAACCTTGCAGCAACAGAAATAACGCAGCTGTAAGAATCTTGAAAATGAGATGTAGGAAGCTGAATTTGGGTTTCTTTCCATTTCACTGTTTCCCTTAAGAGTCCAGAAACAGTGAAAGTTTCTCTCTCAAACCCAGAAATTAAAGATATCTTCTTGCTGTACGACCTGCTATGGATCTGCAGCCCTGGCTATTTACCATTAATTAATTAATCACAATTTTAGAAGCCATCCACTCGACAACGAACTAATTGGAAGCATTACCTTGATCCCAACCCAGCATTTCTGCAAGAAAAGGTTTCCAGGTTCCACTTCAAACGTCAGCTAATGGAGAAGCAGACAAGAAAACCAAAGTGCCCCGTTTCGGCGTAACACAGGCAGGGACCCGGCGCGGGAATAACCATTTATCTCCACATTTAAACCATCACCAACGGAGAACCAGGAGCAAGCTGCTGGAAGAGCTACCACCAGTACGAATATACTCCTGCCTCTACAAAGGCTCATGTCCAGTTGATTAAGCTTATTAACAGGCTACAAATTATTCTCCGAGAAGCAAGAACAGGGCTTGTTTTCGTTAAGGAAACACATGCCACGAGCTGGAGCAAGCTGTGGAGTACGCAGGGGCACGTACGTGATTGAACGGGGTTAAGCAAGCCTTGAATTCAAAATGCTGCTGCTGCAGAGGCCAGAAGCCCTCTAAGAACGGCATTTTGACACCAATTAGTGCCTAAAAGGAGGTTTCACCTTCAGGATCACAGAAAATGGAGTTTTA
>NW_010267079.1:4682-14540 GCF_000690775.1 Eurypyga helias | reverse complement strand
CTATGATTCTATGATTCTATAAACTACCTACAGTACATTTTCACAGAGGAAGATATGACTGGAACAGCTTTCTACATAATTAAGAAACCTTAATAGAGCTGTTATTGATAACAACTGCTATGAAGTGCCAGTGTAGTGCCTGGCATGTGCTCGCATGCAAGTAAGTCAAAAGCAGAACCGAGACCAAATCCCACATCACCTTCCATATATTTTATTGAGTAGTCAGTCCTGATCTTCACAGCAGTACTGAAATTGTGGCTGCTAGGCAATCAACAGTAGCCTTAAAAAAACCCAAAAAACAACCACCACCAAAAAAGTGATAAACCTCTCATCTGTCATTATGGGGAAAATAGCCATAAAGAGTCAGTTATGAGTGAATATACTAGTATTTCAAGCTTATCATGGGATAAAGGCATGGATGCATATTTCAGGAATATAGCACAAGGACTCACTAAATTTACAAAACTCCTTCAAACAGGCAGAGATATGAAGAATCAAGTCTCCATTATGACATGATAGCTGCATTTCCAAATAAAGAGAGCTCTACGATTGATAGGACATATCAGCCCCTAAGAGGGGATCATTCTGCGAGAAGAACTGACATCCACCAATTAAGTCCTACAAAGTTAAATAAGAGGAAACTATGTAGTTCTGGACACCAAATGACTCATTTACCAAATAAGCAGCACACAAAAAAATCGTGTGAAAAGTTTGAGACATTCAACACGATTAAGATGTGCTTCCCATCAGACATTCGTAACCCTCTAATACTCGTGTTTAAAAAGTGGGAAGACAGTTTAGGATCCAACCAGAACAGCAGGTGTTCATGTCAAATTTTAAATCAATTGTTCGTCACTTTATCTGCAAAAGATGGTATCTCAAATAGGTGAGTGTAACATCATTTCTTCACTAGTGATGGCTTGCAACAATACCACACACTATAACCCCTGCTTTGTGAAATGGAGCATTTACCCCAAAACTTCAGAAACTAATAAACAGCAACCAAATTAAATGCAAAAGCTACACTCTGGATCTTAGGATCAGAGTTCCAAAGAGGACAGGAAATAACCCAAAGAATGTCACTTACCAGAGAAAACCAACTTTTAAATAGTCTGTTTCCAATAATTGCTAGAAAGAAGCAAAGTGAAAGATTTCATAAAACTTAAAACCAGTCTGGACTTAAAAGGCAGGATGCATTAGTCCACAATTTTCTTCCAGTTTTTCAATATGGTTTGTTTTGTTTGTTTGGTTGTTTTTTTTAAAAAACCCACACCTGTATGAATTCCAACAGATCACTGCTGACCTCCTGTCAGTGAGGGAATCCAGCTTTCTAAAACAGCCCTACTAAACAATGGGCTACCATGAATTATGGTTCTAGGTTAATGATTGATATCAAAGACTCAAGTTCGTTCTGATACACAGGCTTCTAACAAACCAAACCAGGTACAGCACCAGGTTGGTCACTCAAATGACTAGCTTGGTCAACTGAGAAAAGTTCAAGTTATTCCTGAATTCGAGTCACGGTTGTAGGTCTGTAAAATGATCTGAATATAAATACGCTTTGAATTCCGTCACCTCTGGGAGAAGACCAGAAAGTTTACAAGATGGTAAGTCCATGGTTTTAGCTTGCAACTGTGCCGCTACTCATGTAGTACTCTTTGGTTTCCCTGCAGTATTTCAGAATACCAGTGCCTGTAAAGAACTATTTCCAGAGGATGAGAAAACAACTAGCAACACCTGGTTGTGTCATAAAATCTCTTAATTACAACACTAAAGTTATCAGTAAATGAAAACTTAATTCTGACTACAGCATTAGATTAACAGCCTTTATCATAGACATCAGACTGCCCTCGTGTGGTCTACTTAAAAACTTAGCCATTTATCTTAAATCCACTTAAAAATCCCCATGCGTGATTAAATTCTGCTAGGTTTATTTTCTCTTTCTACTATGGTGACCAGAACTAAACCAGATTATATTTAAAACTTCATAACCTTCCTGCAAGACCAGCGTTAGAAAGAGTAAGAAAACACACAAAATGAATAATAAACAAAGCTATGAACTATAAATGCTACCAATCCTTAACCATTGCAGTAAAAAGTGTATTAGAGGGTAACTGTCCTTCACAGCTAAGGCAATCATTTGCTGCTTACATACAGGACTGTTTTGGCTGATTTAACAAACCAGTCTGAACACCCTGAAAGGCAGATCAAAGAAAGTTACTTACCGAAAGTACCATAGAATCCTCTAGGTCCACAAGTGCCAACACCATATTTCTTCAGAGATGCCTGTGCCGCACTCTTCAACAAAAAATGATTACATGAAATATTTATTCCTACACTAGATCTAGAACAGTTTTATACTGATGCACACAGGCCAGTTCTTGCATCATGTAAGATGACTTGCTTTAGAGAAAATACAATAATGTGCTGAATTTGTGAATTAATTTCACATCAAATTAAGTGTTTAAGCATCATTCAGTGCATGCTAATGATTAAGGACATTAAATACTACCCCAACTTCACCATCAGCTAGTACGCAGTAAGTACACCAGGTAAAACGCTAGTAAAAGGACAAACTTAAATAGCACAAAATTACAAGGTTTATAATCTTCCTTGCTGGTTTAGAAGTATAGTTCCTTGACAAAGTTTATGCTTTCTGAAGTCATTCTTAATTTTAGGATAACATACAAAGTAAAATAGGAATAATCACACAAATACAGTGACTGGAAGAACTCACCTTAACCTTTTCATTATCCAAAAGTCCAAGAAAGTTAAATGATGCGAAGTTTATACATTCCTTGCCATTAACAGTGATTATATGCGTGGGAGGACTGAAAAAAAAACCCAAACAGCAGACCTATTGTTACAAATTAACAGTGGCCATTTTCACAAACAAATAGTACAGGAGTTTTATTTTTGAACAGTAAAAGACACACAGCTTTTTAAACATTCCATCTTTCCACTCTTTTCCTTGCAGCTGCCAATATTTAAATAAATTTAAGTAATTAAGCCAAATACAAAGCTTCATGTCTGCTTACTTCTGTATGCGCCGTTAAATATCACAGTTGAGATCCTACAGTATTCCACAAACACAGTAGTTCTTCCCATGTGGAAACTCGCACTGAGCAATTTTCACAATCAAAATTGAACAGGGCTGCTCAAATGTCAAATGGCTGTGCACAGCTGCTCCAAATCTGGTTGCTGACAATATTTCAGTGGGTACATTTGGCATGCAAAGCAAATAAACTTGAAGTCCAAGCTATTTACTGAAAGTTAAAAAAAAAAACACTGAACTGCCTCAGCTTCACTTAAAAAAAAACTCCACTATTTTGTTTTGTACCCATTGATATTAAAAAGTAAGCAAGTTTTGCTTCAACCAAGCAACTGCAAAGCTTACAAAGCAACTTTGGAAAGCTTTCTGCTAACACAGTGCATGTGCCGTGCACCTTCATCACTGTTGTTCCACGGCATTTACCTGACACCAGCTGAACCTGACCCCACAGAGCAGCAGCCTCCTGCGCAGTGGCAGCAGCATTACACAAATGCCCCGCAAACTCTCTTGGGGACCTGACTGCCACCAAAAATACACATGGATCTGTTCCTCTGTCTCACTCATCGAAAAGCTATCGCAATACATTCCCTAGCTGTAAGCACTGCAAAGTCCTAAATAATTTAAACATTCTGTAAATCCATCTGAAAGATATATTTGCTCAGATTATTTTTTTTTAAATATCCAACGCTTCCTTTAACCCCACAGTACTGCTTGTTTCAAAACTCTGAACAGTAACAGAACTTGAATAAAACTTTCAAAACTGCCTTTTCTAAGGCAGACTTTCCTGTGGTACTATAACCATCCAAATGGAGCTCTCTATGACAGCACATAATTGTGCTGTCACCCTAAATTATTTTAAATTATTAGTGTCACTAGGAGGATATTAAGAATGCTTATATTGTAAAAACAAATCTGAAGCCTGTGAAAGAAATTTCAAAGCAATTTCTGAAACACTGTGACTCTTGCATAAGCCAGCACATATCTTAAAAGCCACATAACACACAAGAAAGTGACGCCGAGCCTCAATTTCATCACAGAAAAACTTCACCATCAAGCATCGCCACTCCCGACTGTCCAAGAGGAACAACTTCCCATGAAGTGCCAAGCGGCTAGCCGCAAAATCAGTTTTTTCTTCCCCTCCAGCCCCCACACAGAAGGTGGTAATTACTTTTGGAGGCCTAAGTCTACATATTCAGAAAAACTGAAACACATTACTACCAAACAATACAGACCCACAATGAAGGCAAAGATAAAATGTCCTATTTAAAAAGTAACTCCACCCATATATTTTAAAAAAACCATTACAACATTTGAAGTAAGAAAGATTTTCTTAATAAAATAGTCTTGATAATGTTGCAAAACCAACACCATCTCTTCAGTAGCAAAATCATCCCTGCTACCTAAAAATGCAATTAATTTATAACATGTTCTAGGCATATGGAACTGTTTAATAAGAAATACACTTAAAAATATGGACATGAAGTATTTCAGTTGAAACAAACCCCTTCAGAATCTAATTTGGTTATATTTACCCTGAAACAATGTTGTAGTTGAGGGCTGGGTGATCTTTTGGTACAGGAGGTACAAGAGGCTCTGGCTGCCACTCTTCAATCAACTCTTCTTTTTCCTGAAAGAGACAAGAAATACAGCTCAGAAAGGATTTCCATTGGAACAGACATGATGTGCAACTGTTACCACTGTTTGTTAGCACAAGAAATGTGGTATGCTAACACACACTGCCTTTCTGACACACAAAACTAATAGTACCTCAGCATGTTCAACTGAAGGGCTCTGAATTCTTCAAAGGGAAGGCGATGTAAGGACAGACCAGCTGTGCCTGTGCATGAGTAAGGTCTCATGATGCAATAATCAAGACAAGAGATAGTAACTCGAGGTCCTTGCCAAATTTTAATCAATACTGTTTCATTCACTCTATCAATTATTAAAATCCTTCTCTACAGTTTATGTAATTTAAATCAAAGACTTCACATTTTGAAGTCTTCAACAGTGCTGTTTAAACGGCTGTGGCATTAAAACACTTGGCAAAGTAACACAGGACACAATGGAGGACAACTGCAAAACGCTCAATAAATGGTAACAACTACTAAACTACATATCCCCCACCTTGACATGGAGGAATACCAAATACACATTCATTTTCAAAGTGCTTTAAACTACTTGGAAAACCTCAGTTAGATGATTTTCCAGAGGACATGCAGTGGAACAGCGTAACGGGTGTGTTAGGCTAGTTTCCACACAAAGTAGCAACCACACAGGCAGATCACCAAAATCATCCTTCCCACCATGAAAACATAACTTTCCAGGAGTGTTATTTACTAGTACAGCAAGCCGCATCTGATAACACCTTCGTTAACACGCTGACTTTTGATGGCATGACTACAACAGATTCATATTTCATGCTGTTATTTCAAAAGGCAGCGGAATATTTAAGGCTACTTATTTCATTTCAATACCAAACTGTAAATTCTGCAATCAATTTTTGAAAACACCACAGAAGTATCTTTTTCCATTTTTATTTTTTCCAAATACACTTTTCAAAGCCTTTGAAGTACAAAACCAAACTAAGGTATGAAAAAAGATCAAGAGGAAACCATATACAATACAATTAGTCTCCTGTATTTTGATCACTCTCCTTTTACTAAGCTAGTGAGTAACTTTGTTTCTGGGTATTTCCAGAGTATTAATTAAGATCCCAGGAGCTCCACAAAGGCTTTTTTAAAAACAAAAATGGAAATTTCAATAGCCTGGTATTTTAGAAAAGGTCCTTTTTATGTGAGCATAGTCACGTTTCTAATATTTTGCAGATGTATATTAAATACCTCTTTATTTAACTTTCTCATGTTAGATTTCTTACTGAAAATTAACCCATGGGGCATATATCTTAAAGGAAATAAAATGCCATTAATATTGAATATTTTCGATTCTGTTGCGTACGTTTTGAAGTGGCTACACTTAGGTTAGAAAAAGTGCTTAGTTTCTTTAGCCATCACAGGACAGACCCCAGCTGGAACCTTGCATGCAGTTTGGTATGCGTTGAAATGCTGTTTCCACACATCGAGGAAAGCATTAAAGTAGGGAGTTTTGTTAATTTACCCTCCACTAGTGTCATACACAGCATGTTAAATAACAGATTTTAATGATTCAATTAAAAAAATCCAAAGAGATAACTGGGCACAGGACACCAGAACAGTAATAAATTGTGTGTAAATACTACTGACTTCTATTCATTACTGCATTCTACTATTAAACCTCATGTTCAACACAGCAAACACCTCAAGAACCCTATGGGAGAAGATTAGCAGGTGACACACCCTATGAAGATTTAACATGCAGCACGTTACCAAAATGGTGCAAAAGTAGTACCCAAATTCAGGGTAATCTCAGAATGGAACCACAACCGTAACCCTGCTAAACGCCACTGATGCAAGACAGAGTGGCAATTCCATCCTTGTCTCAGAACCAGTGCTAGTGTGCACCTCCATGCTGTATTGATATCTGAAAAGGAGTATCAGAGACGCGATTTAACACTCAGCATGCTGACCCACAGCACTGCGAGCCAGCAGCAGCTGCACTTCAATCCCCTTCCCATCACAAACACATTCATGTTCTTTGTGTGGCATAAGGGGGTGCAAAACCAAACAGTAACCTTGTTCAAAAGAAGTCATCCGGGTGCACACTAACCTAGCAAAAGCAGGATGGACATACAGCAAAACTAGATCCCACAACAAAGTAGTCCCAGTCTAGATTGGCTGATGCTACTGGGAAACCATATCCTGAGTGACAGATGCCCAGTAGTACCTTACACCTTTCCACAAGCGTTCAAAAAGACTTCTGAAAATCAGAAAGCAGGATATATGCTCATGCAGCCTTCACTGCTCCTACCACAGCTGTGTGGAGAGGCCCCACATCCCTGCTGTCCAGCGTATCTTGCATCAACATTATTGTGTTCATTTTAGAGTGCAGGGTCAGGTTGGTTTTTTGTTTGTTTTGGTGGTTGTTGTTTGCTTTAATTAGGAAGCAGAATAAATCATGTGAGAAGTGGTGCAGCCTGTCAGTTATGAAAGGATAAAAAGCAATCGATAACATCAAATGTATACAGTTGATTCACTTATTTCTCCTCAGTTCACCATACTGAAAATATCTACTTGATGACAAGAATGGAGTCAAAACTTTCAATTTCCACTCTCTTGGGCTGTGATTTAAGTGAACTCATCTCTCAGCTCTTCCTCTTTTCCTTTTATAATTCTTTCTGATTTGTGTAAGCGTAAATGTTAAAGAAAAAATAAATTCCTAAAGAAGGTATATATTTTATGTTTACAAGTAATGTACAATACAAAAATATGAGAGAGATCTTTTAAGTACTTTATAATATACACACACTTACACATTTGTACATATATATGGGGGGACTTTTCACAAGGGCCTGTAGTGACAGGACAAGGGTAATGGGTTTAGATTGAAAGTGGGGAGATTTACATTAGATATCAGGAAGTTGTTCTTCACAGAGAGGGTGGTGAGGCACTGGAACAGGTTGCCCAGAGAAGCTGTGGATGCCCCATCCCTGGATGTCTTCAAGGCCAGGCTGGATGAGGCTTTGAGCAACCTGGTCTAGTGGAAGGTGTCCCTGCCCATGGCAGGGGGTTGGAACTAGGTGATCTTTAAGGTCCCTTCCAACCCAAACCATTCTATGATTCTATGATGATGATTCTATGATATATAAACATGTTAAGTATTTTTATCTGAATACACACACACACACATATAAATAAAATGGTTTGGGGTGGTTGTAGTTTGTTGGTTGTGGGTTTTACTTTCTAGATGCCAGATACCTTGGGTAAGAGAAATACTTGGGCGTAAACACACCCGACCCAAGTTATTTAAATCAGTTGCCTTGTTGACCCTGTTTTTTTAAGGAAAAGTAACAATATGTTCATGAAGACAGTTCTTAGTTAGCTGTAGTGTTTTGAAACAATGTCAATATCCAAAGATTAATAATATTTTTTATTTGCTGGTCCTCAAATAACACGTGTTTAATTTCACACTACGTATAGGATCATAAATCAGCACAGCATAAATTGTCACAAAGAATGGGCACGCTGGTTAGAAATTTCTCTCTTGCAAACTCCGCTTAAGAGAATCTTTACCTACACAGGGAGTCTTGGCTCAAAATGACTGAAAACCTTTACAAAAACAGACTATATCTGCTCTTCCTTGTAAAGCAACACCTGACCAAGCTCTGAGTGCTGTTCCTGCAAGACAGAGCTCTTGTGGCTTACAGTATTTCTCAGTCATGCATTAAATGTGTGTCTCTGACAGGAACTTTACAGCTAATACCAGCAACAAATGTCCGTCTGATAGAACTGTTCCCATACTACTACTGCAGTGGAAATTCTAAAACCAAAACCACCCAACTATTCCTCCCATCCACAAACGGTAAGATGCGGCTCTTCGTAGGACTTCAGAGACTTTGAGAGAAAACCTCAGTAGCGCTTACTGCACAGAAACACATCTGGAGGGCACCTTCCTTTCACACAGATGGTCGTTGTCTGGAGAGCGAGCTTGTAGCTAAATGACGCCACGCAATCTCCCACGGCCTGCTCCAGTCCTCAGTGATAATTTGCTGCTTTTCTATAAACTTTATTTTGGGCAAAAAGCCCACAAGAATCTATGTCTAGCATCCCTGTCTGGCCACAGACTTATTTGTACTTCCCAAAATCTCAAACTATCAGGAACTTAGTGTCACAGAGAAATACTCCACCATTATTTTGGAACAGAACCTGCAAACACTGTTACTAAAGGATGGCAGACAGTCAGTTGAAAGCTGAATCCTACACTGGATTTCACAGCGCTCTTGCTACACAATTCACTAAACCCAGAAGCCACCTTCAGGATGGATTTCTTCACTTTCTCGGAAGCGTGACTCCTGAGCGCACTAGGTTGCACAATGTATTTCTAACCCCTGGTTCCCCAGGACAGACGGGTCCTGACAGACCACATTAAGAGAGCCGTGCAATAGTTGCATCCTTCAGTCATACTCATTACGTGGAGCCGGCTCTGCTCTGGCAGCACCCTCAACAGTAATTCACAGAGAAACGCCGAGTATCACTACGTGAGCAACTGACATAAAGCCAGCCCAAGCTCCAGCGCCTGTACCTCAGCAACCTACTATTTCTTCCTGGTGTGGTAAAGACCAGACACCACAGCATGACTCAAACTAGAACAAATCAGAAGGCAAATCAGCAGTCTCCTCACTGAACGCTGGCATGTTGCTACACGCAGCTCAACAAGCACACAGAAGCCTGGCTGTGTGGGATCCCATAGTGTATCAAACAGACTGTACTGGATCCGGCTGGGATGGTGTTCATTTTCTTCACAACAGCTCGTATAGTGCTGGGTTTTAAACCTGTGACCAAAACAATGCTGAGAACACACAAATGTTGTAGCTCTTGCTGACCGGTGTTTCCACAGCATCAAGCCCTCCTGTTTCTCACTCTGTCCCCACAGTGCATAGACTGAGGGGGTGCACAAGAATTTGAGAGGGGCACAACCAAGCAGATGACCCAAACTAACCAAACATATTCCATACCATATAATGTCACACTCAGCAATAAAAGGGAAAAGTGGGGGGGCTTAGGGAAGGTTGCTTTATTTTGCTAAGGAACTGGCTGGGTAGTGGTCCACCCCTGGGAGGTGGTGAGCGATTGCCTTCATAACCCTTGTCTTCTTTCTCTCTTGTTCCACTGTGCCTTTGCTTATTAAACAATCTTATCTTCACTCACAGGTTT
>NW_010267079.1:0-4651 GCF_000690775.1 Eurypyga helias | reverse complement strand
CTCTTCCTTTCCTCTTCCCCGGGCCCACATGGGTGGAGGAGAAAATGAGCTAGCAGCTGTGCAGTGCTTAACTGCCTACTGGCCCACAACACAGGCCAGTGTCAACTAACCATGGATTTTTAGTGAAGATTAAGGCATGTTTTTTTTTTTCCCCCCCACAGCTATTTCCCTGCACAAAATAAATGAGCTCTTTTCACAGCAACTACCTACACTGACATACACTGTGAAAAAAGAGATGGAATCACTCCGCAACTCTGATGTATCAGTCTGCTTAAGTCCTCCAGCTGTAGAAGATTCATGCACACTTTCACTTCACTGTTGTATTTATGATTACTTTCAGTACACTATCTATAGACAAGACATTCCCTTCCGAGTGCAGTTCTTCCTATGGAAACCACTGCTTCCATCTTCAGAGTCCAATAGTAAAGCCAACTAGACTAACTTCCTTCATCGTCAGCCAACCTGAACATACCATCAGACCAAAGAGCATTCCCCCACACTATTCTTCTTGCCACTAAGACACAGGGAACAAAAACCTAGAAGCATTGATGTCTTTAACATCCCAAGTCAAACCCTTTGCTGTAACACACCTCTTAGCACCCTAATTTTTTTTACTTCTGGGCCCTGCAACTGTGAATCAATGTATCCACTAGCTATAAAATGCAATTCTTGATCACTTTGTATTTTTGCTAGTATTTACATTCCTTTCCACCACTCAAGCTCAGAGAAGTTTGTATAAATCTCACCAGAAGTATCCCAGCAATAACATATTTGCATGCTTCTGTTCTTCAGAAAGCCTGCTACTGCTGAACTGCCAGCTAACGTTACTACTCTCATCCTGCAAAAGTACAATTGCTATTAAGCATGAGCCATTTCCAAATGTTTTTCCCCTTTTGATCCCCTTCTAAGTCCCTGCTTCCACTGAGCTGCAGCAGACCAGCTAAACCAGCAATCTTCCAATTGCTCATTACACCATTTAGGAAGATACAGAACAACTTTCTTCTGCCCATACCACTGTTCCAGATTTGTCTGAGTATCTTCTTAAAACACCTCAACTTCACTAAAAAGGGTCTGCCAGCAAATGAAGGAGATGACCTGCAAGTGGATAACATTCCAGAGGCACATAAATATCTGAGTGCAATCCTTACTCTGTAAGGAAGAGAGTTTCCAGCTTTTTCAGGTCAACAATTATGTCAGAGTAGCAAAGAGCCTTTTCCCACCATCTATTGCAGGGAAAATGGAAAAAAAAAGTTATCCTCCAAAATAACAGAGATCAAAACCATCTGATGCAGGAAAACTGTACTAAATGAACTATAATATTCATTTTATGTTCCTGTGGACAAAGAGGGGCTACTTTAAATCTACAGCTTGTCTTCCTAGATGATCTAAACATTCAGAATTTCAGGACACAGGACGTCCCTTTGTGTTCACTCCTCTTCATTCTTATCAAAGGTGGCAAACTTCAAGAATCCCAGGATCAATTCATACCCTTCCAAGCACAAAGCTGAACTGGCCTTTCTTGACTGCTGCTCAGCTCACTTCTTGACTCCAATAAATAAAGAGTTTCCTAGAATACTTTAAGCTTGTTTAGTAAGTACTCCCCAAAAGAGGACACTGCCTGCAGATTTGCTCACATTTACAGCCTTGTGCTTATAGTCCCTGCATCTTGTTCATCGATGCACTGCACCGAGCCCACATACTTAACATGTATCCTTAGCAAGAACAAGATCAAAAAGCATACAACCCCACAATATAGATGGGAACGACAAGGTAAAATACCAGTAAATTTCTTTCACAAACCTTCCTCAGTACCATGAGGAAATTCCAGTCCTTTACCCCATTCATAAAGGGTACCATTCCCCTGAAGCTCTAGTGAACGAAGCTTGTTTGTTACACGGGACTTCACATCCTTCCCACCAACCCGTCCCATACACAAGGTGGTTGTCACATTGCAATACATCGCTATAGTTCATCTTTGACTGACAGAAATGAGTGTGTCCTGGTTCACCTCGGTATTTTCAGAGAGTGGATCCAATCATCCTTTAAGTATATCCAAAGGCATTCTCTGACATTCTGCAGCAAGCCCGATAACAGACCATGTCTCAGACAAACTAGTCCAGGGACATCTCCAAAACAAACTCTACTCGCTCCTGACAGTTTCCAGCCAAAAGTCAGGGAGTAATTCCTGTCTTCACAAACAATTACAGTTTTTGGGGTTTTTTGGGTTTTGTTGTTGTTGTTGTTTTTGCGTTTTTGAGACTACTACATTGCAAAACAAGAAAACTGCCACTAAACTACAAAGTTTTCTAGAACCCACTTAGCACTGTAAACCCTCAGAGTTATTACTCACAGATACCACATCTACAGACTGATCATACTCTCTACACTTTTATAGTTCATTTTGCTTGGTGGGGTTTTTTCATATAGCTTCCATTTTTAAACCAAAGCCATCCATTGAGTAGAGCTAACGCCAGCTTTTCATAGCTGAGTAGTCACAGTTACATCAGTTCTATTGTATTTTTCAAAATCTCAAATGCAGAGCTACTTCAAAAGCACAAACTGAACTGTTTAAGCAGTTTCTTAGTCCAAATTAAGCTTACCCTTTGCAAACCCTTTGCAATTTGTAATGCTAAATTACAGTAGTAGTCCAACAGACAAATACATCAATAGCTATTAACTGTTTCTTTAAAGAAAAATATGTTTCCGCCGTACCTTAGGTGTTAGATCAGATCGTTCTTGAAGCTTATATGTCTTTGAAAAAAGAAGTCTGATTATCCATAGAATTAGAATCCCTTCCAAAATGAGATGGTAAGCAGGAGCCTAAAAATAAAAGCACAAAAATAAGTCTTCTATTTGAACCAGAGTGACATTTATGCAACAGATTTGTCTCTAATAGTACACTCAGAAAAAACCCAAAGCTGATCATCAGCCAATATGTATTTCTAAATCAGTAAAATCAGCTGCCCAGCGAAGCTGTGGATGCCCCACCCCTGGCTGTCTTCAAGGCCAGGCTGGATGAGGCTTTGAGCAACCTGGTCTAGTGCAAGGTGTCCCTGCCCATGGCAGGGGGCTGGAACTAGATGATCTTCAAGGTCCCTTCCAACCCAAACCAATCTACAATTCCATGAAAAAATGTATGAAAGTGGATTAATGTGCAACTACTACTTGTAGCTGTTAACTTGAGTTTGAATGGACTTATTCTGTTGTTAATGACCAAGGCACACTCTGAACTAATCAGCAGTTTCAGCTCCACACATGCGCATAAATTGATTATCATGAGTAAAGGCAGATAAACCATATGGGTTGCACCACCATCTGTGAAAGCAGAAAACTTCGGCCTGTTGTGAAAGATTCCTGAAAGCCTGAAGGTCTGTGTCACCTATACAAACCCACTTCAACCCTACCTTCTTATAACTCATAGTCCATCAGCAGCTACAGCTACTTTTACTCACAAAGAAACCTAATCCTGTCCTCACAGCCCATTTCTGTTAGTTTCACAAGCGCTTCGAGCAGGTATAACCCAACACAGACACCAGAAGCAGTTTTGTCCTTGTGTCACTTGTGTCTCTCTTGTGTCGACTTAATATTTGGGAATATATACAGCAAACCAGAACAGATAATTGATCCAAGTTAAAGTTAGCTTCTTTGGGTGCCTGGAGAAAAGGCAGTTTCCTCTGACAGCACAGCTAGTTTAAGTAGATGTGGAATTATGGCATCAGCCACCTGACACCTAGTGTTAATGACAGATTTAGTTATTCCATTTCAAAAAGGCTCCTGTCGACACTGTGGATGTCTACTAGTTTTAAAAGACTCAATTTGCACACACACCAGTCCACTCCCTCTTCAATTCAGTGGAAGACCTCCCATACATCAACATTTTCTGATGGGATCTGACCTGCCAACAAAGGAACCAAAGTGCACCATGCATACAGAAATTAAATGAAATTGAACAAAAGTTTTTAAAACCAGCAGGGAATCCTACAGCATATCAAACTGTAAACAATGAATTTACCATTTGAAGAGTAATTTTCAGCTCACCAAACATACTAAGAATACACACGCACACTATGACATCTAAAGAACCCATGGCATAGCACCAGCAGCGGTCCACACAAAATACTTCCCCATATTTTGCCGTGCCAACAATTATCCTGAATTCAGTGTAACAGACAGTGCCACCAGCTACAGTACCTAAGTACTTCTGTGATTGTACTGCAAATCCCCGCACAAATTCTTTAAAAGTTACCAACTTTTGCAAAGGAAGAGAGGGAAACAGACTGTTGATACATGAACACAGCCAACCAACAGGACATCCTTTTTAATATCATGAAACAAAGCCTGGTTACAAACATACCATGCTGATCCCCTCCAGGGCAGAACTCAAAGCACACACATTTAAAAGTTGTTTCTTCTTTTGTAAATAACACGGTAGGTACAAACCCTGACCTCACAACTCAAAGAACACTGTAAATCTTACCATGATTCAATGCACTGGTACACACCACCTCAAATGCACCTCCGTAAACTTCAAACAGAGGAAAAACTCAGTGTGCGCATCCCTTTTTTCAACATACAGAGAGGGCTGTATGTACACAGATCAGCAGTTTCGCGAGTGGAGTCTCACAGGCGCGGCACTGACCCGCAGCCAGCC
>NW_010267078.1:0-487 GCF_000690775.1 Eurypyga helias | reverse complement strand
GAAGAATTCCTTCCTGATACCCAGTTTGGAGCTACCGAAGACCAGAAGAACGTCGGGGAGCCCGTGACATTTATGTAAACAGACCGTGGTTACTCTGGACCCATTCCCTTTGCAAAACTAAACACTGGTAGCAGAGTAGATGGAATGTAATAAATGAAAAATTAATAATCTGAGGACTGTTGGTAAACCTTTGGATCTGCTTGCAAACACAACCATCTGTGTGTGGCTGGAGGCCACGCATTATCCAAACAAAAAGCCGCTTGGGAGGATTGAGAGCAGGAAGAGCAATAAACGAAGCTGTGCCCAGGCGGGCAGAGACGCGGGTTCGCGTCTGGCTGCCCCGAAGGCCCTTGCGGGAGGATGGGGAGGAGTAACTGCCCCCGGCACGGGTGCTCTGCGGGGCCAGGTGGGGCTGCAGGCTGGCCAACGCCACCAGCGGGGTTCGGGGTTCGGGTGGGGATGGGTGCCCGTGCCTGGCCGCACCGAG
>NW_010267077.1:0-8615 GCF_000690775.1 Eurypyga helias | reverse complement strand
GGTCCCTTCCAACCCAGACCATTGTTGATTCTATGATTCTAACCTTGTTAGCTGGGGTTTGTATTCAGCCCAGAACATACACGTGAAGAGAAACACTGAACGACCCAAACCAAACCCCAGCGTTTGACCAGCAGCAAAGGGGATGATGGCCTGCCCCGGACCTCATCTTGCAACAGAAGCCAGCGCATAGCTGGGCAGAGCAAGGCGTGCTCCTCCCTGGCTGCCAATCGCCTCATTTTCATAAGTCATTGCTACTCCAGAGCCACAGGCCTAATCCTTCTTCAGAGCCACAAGCCTAATCCTTGGGGAAAGGAAACACTTTCATTTCCATACTTCAAGGAAAGGCTTACACCTCCCTCCTCACACCTTCCCTGCAATGGAAGTGATGCGGGGATGTGGCTTGCTTGGAGCTGGGCTCTTCATACTGGGGAGTCCTGAGGCGAGCAGGAGGGATCGCCATCTTCTGTGCTGGGCCCAGGTGTTTGACGGCCCGTCCTTTGTGTCTCCCCTCAGGCATGCCAGGGAAAGCCTCGCCATCCAGAATAACCCAGCCCAGCGGTGCTTCTCAAAGCGCAGGTTGACTCCTCACTGCACCAGCGAAGGGAATGGTGACCGGCGGGTTTGTGCTACAGTGAGACGCAGGCTGGTGGGGTTGGGTGAAGGCATCTCTCCCACCTTCCCTCTGGAAGCTGGCGCCTGTGACTCAGCAGATCAGCAAGGGTATTAAAAAGATGACGAGCGTCAGGCAAGCGTGGGCACCGTCTATCTCATTTCACTTGTGTTTCAAAGCCCACGCAGCGCGGTAATTGCACTCTCCTATACACTCCAGTAGATTTCAGCCTGGTTTTTCCCCTGGTCTCTACTCCTACTTGTCTCTGCTGGTTACCCTCATTCTCTCCTGACCTTCCTATCAGTTATTCCCCTGTCATGCACCTTTCCTTTACGCACCTTCCCTCGGACACCCTGTCAACTTCCCTCCCCGCTGCCCTGCCGTAGGCAGCTGCCTTGTCGCAGCCCCTCATTAATTCCCCTGGCATTAGTCAGGCCCTCTAAGGCAAACACTCCATCTTGCCTTCCCTCTCACAGGCATTGACCAGAATGCTTGTGTGAACAGGAACAGGGGACAGAGGGGCAGTTTTTACTCACTTGCAGGCTGCTGTTCACTCCTAATGGCAAAAACTCTTCAGCTGGAGGTAAAAAGCAAGGGATCTAAACAGGAGTAGTGCCTTCGCTCTGCACTGCTGGGAGTGTCAAAATGCCAACACTTGTTCACTGCAATATCACTCAGGCCTTAATGAGAGCTGTGTTTAGACCCCCGCTTTTTCAGTCAAAGCGGTTTTGTTGGCCATGCTGCCCCGTACGGCATTTTGTGCTGCAGTCTGAAATTCCCTCTTGTGCCTGCTGCTATTTTCAGCCGTGACTCACGCTTGGCCTGTGACCTTCTTTGTGCCGGCACAGCCCATGCAAGAGGAGGCCCGGCCCAGCAGCACTGCTTGACGCAGGGATTGCCCCAGGACAAAAGGCCCTCCTGGGGGAACTGGCACTTTGCCTGCCTGCAGAGGAGAAAGGAAGGAGTTTTCTTCCAGCCCAGTAACTCCAGCTGCCCTCTCGAGTGCGGGGATGCGGCCACAGCTATTGCCTGTTGTCACAAGGGATGGGGCAGCTGCCCAGCCTCAGGGGGGAAAATGCATCCAAAAAATGTCGGCAAATGTCATGCCAGCACGACAACAGTTTTTCTTCTGGAGGAATTTTCTAGAAGAGCTGTGACGACAGGAATATGTATACGTAGGGGATATATATATATATACTTAGAGGAGATGGGAGATCGGGTACAGAGTATTGCGTGTTAAGCAGCCACCAGCTGTCTTTTGCAAACTTGGGCTGCTCAGATCCTTTCATAACATTTCAGAAGGGGTTGGGGAACTGAAATCACTCCAGGCTCCTTGTGTACAGATTGCAGCTCCGCCTTATATAGGCAACTACCTCCCTTACCAAACTCAGAGAAGGTAATTTTCTCTCGTTGACTAGGAAAGATATCCTGACAGCCTCGACACGGACAAGTAGCCCTACCAACCAAACTATGTTTATTACCCATACACAGAAACAACCTGCGCTATTAAAGCCATGAGTAATAGCTGAGTCTTGCCCTACTTTTATACACCCGTGGTTCTTTCCCTCCACAGTGCACAGTGATGGGGCTCATATGGTAGATATGTGGTATTTATCAAAGATCTTAGTTAAAATGTATTAAGTAACATGTCTTAGTTAAAATGTATTGTGAAGGAGGAATTAAGACAGCAAAGTAAATATGTTGGTGCTATCGACCCATCATTCTCTCGACCAGATAACTGTGTATTATTGTCATGCACCTACTCATTATGCGATGTTGTATCATTTATGAGAGGCTTGTGTGCCTGAAAGCTGACGTGTGTTTTACTGTTCTAACACTTGGTCTAATGACAGAAGGCCTCTCCTCAAATCGAGCTTAAAATGATACAAGCATTAAGGAGAGACAAGCGTGGGTGGTATACAAAACAAACCTGACGAGTAGGTTGTGTCAGTGTAATGCAAAATACGTCATCGTTCTTTTTTTAGGCTTCAATCCCATGAGCACAGCAAAAATAGTCTTTCTTGTGCATGCTAAATCCAGGCTGAGCCAAACAGTCAGTAGAGTGGGTCAGCTTCTGCTCCGTTAACAAAGCACAGGCCAATAAGCTGGTGTCCTTTAGTCTTTCTCCCACTCAAAGCGAGGAGGACTTTGTACGTTCCTGTGTTGCTGTGGTTTTATAATCCCTGGGGAATCAAATGCACGCACATCCCTAGGAACTTCAGTCTCTGTAGCTAGTGGGGATGACGCTGTTCAGCTGTCATCCCAGAGAAATACGGAATCAGGCAGCGCTGGCAACAGTCCATGTGAAGGTAGGGAAGACCTTGACACAAAAATATATTCCTTGGGAGAGGAAGCGATTGATGTAGTTTCGAGAAGCACTGCAAGTTCAGAATGTCTGGTTGCTTGTATATTTTTTCCTTTTCTGCTCAGAAAAATTCGTGTTTTCTATTCACCATTTTATTGTTTCCTTGCTGTTTTCAGTGAAGTTAATCACTGTAGGTTTTTTCACATTTTGGTTGCATAATAAGCCTTGGGGTTTTCTGAAAATTAAAAAAGTCTTGATAACTTTATAGAAACGCCTTAGGTTGCGGGTTTTTTTCTCAAATGTATGTGATTTCATAGTGTAACTCCTGTTTTCAGAATTAAATGTTTACTCATAAGCATATAGGGAAGAGTGTACTCCAATGCCTCTGCTCTTAATTTCCAGCTTAATAATTAGTTACTTAAAACTTAATAATTTCTAGTTAATAATTAGTTTTTAATGGATTGTAGCAATATGATATATATGTTAAAGACATAGTTAGGAAGAGACGAGATGGATTCTGTTATCTTTCTGCTTATACTTTCCAAGCATACTGTACTGGCTGTGCCTTTTAGAAGTGGTATCGGCCCTGAAGCTAAATCCTTCAAAAACAGAACTTCAAAAACAGAACTATGTATTCAGTGCCTAATGTTTGTGCACCAGACAAAAATAAATTAGCATTCCTTTCTAAATTCAAACAAGGCAAATTAGGTGGCAATTAAAACTCTTTTCATACACTTCAGAGTATCCTGTCATTCATTCTTTACTGCCTTTAGCACAAACTTTAGTTTCCAAGGCATAACAGGAATGCTTTTGTGTAGAGAAATGGCAATGCTTTATGTGGAAAACATTCCTTACATCGTGCTTTGGACAACTAAATGTCCACTGCACCGCTACTGGTACAATATTAAACTGCATTCACTACTTCCCCACATCCTGCCTTCTAGTTGTGGGGCCCTGATCATAAAATGGACCATACATTCCTTGGCATGTGATGCTAAACTTTGCCTGAACTAGGCCTGCTGCCTTGCTGGGTTCATTCCATCTTAATAATTATGTGTGTGTATATGTATTAAAATGCATTTGGTTATGTGTGTGCTCATTTCTTCTTCTCCAGATTGTGCTTTCCTGATTCGGAGTGCTGAGTATGTGCTGTTATGATGTCAAAAATAACTAAAGGTTCTCAGTGCCTTCACTGAGAATATAGCTTCCCCAGACACTGACACCCAACCAATTGCCTCTTTGAGTATAGTAGTGATTTGTTAAATTTGGTTTGGATAACAAATGCATGTCCTGTCTCTGAAACTTTCCGTTTACTCTGAAAATGTCTGAAATATACGTTTCCTGCAATTTGTACATAAACCTGCAATTTAAACTTCATTGGACAAAGTGTTCTGGTGTCTGAAAGACCAGTGACTCACTGTGCTGCTGCTTCATCTTCAACTTCTCAGTTAATGCAGTACAAATGCATTTGTCCTTATTAGACTTGTCTGATCTATCAGAGCCAGGGGCATCATGTATAGTGTAGGTTTTGTGTTTGCTCAGCAGACGCTTGCAAGGATAAAAGTAAAATTTGAAACAACTTGTTTTATTTATTCACTCTGCAAATAATACTCTAAATACTTGTAGTCAGCAGAACTGGAAGTAGCTTTAGATTAGCAATTCCCAGCCTCTATATAAAATGTATAATTTTTAAATGTAAGAGCACTCCACAAATTATGGTTTTGGTTTTGGTTTTTTGTGTGTGTTTTTTGTTTGTTTGGTTGGTTGGTTTGGTTTTTGGTTTTTTGTTTTGCTTTGTTTTTCCCCTCCCCCCCAGGAAAATCCATGGCTAAGAAGGTTAGGAGCTAACTGGTTTGAGGAATGCCTTAGTGACTCACACAGTACTTGACTAGGGAAAAATTCAGAAGGTTGAGGTGTAGATTTTTCTTTTAACCTTTCACCTCTGAAGCACTAAGGATCCTTGCTCACAGGAAAACCTTTTATTCTAATACATGAAAATTGCAGACTTTCCAGGGAGATTTAATTTACAGCAGAGGCCACCAGGGAAAATCGGCCTTCATTACAGATTATGCCCGGACTGTGCTATGTATATAACTCATCCTTTGGACAGATACGCAGCCTTCCGTGATGATCGACCTAGGGAAAGGAAGACAAACGGGGACCTTCTTGTCGGTGACACACGAAACACTCGTCGGTACAACGCGGTACGCCAGAACCGAGGAGCTGAGGGAGAGGAAGCGTCGGGCAAGGCGGTGCCACGCTGCCTCCTAGTGTCACGCGGTAAATAATGTCAGGGAAATAATGGCCTTTTCATGGGACAGAAGGGCCAGGAGAGCAGCAGCAAGGGGCCCTGAGAGATCCCAAACCCAACCGCGGGGCTTCCTTCCCCGGGCCCTTTGCAGGGCTTGCACCCAGAGCAGGGTTGAGGTAAGGCGTTCTGGTGCTTCGGGACACGGCACCGCGCCGAGCTCCCTGACCCCAGCGGCACCGGTTCTCTGCACCTGAAACTGGTACCGTGGGTGCTCACATTAAGTACTAATAAATAGGAAAGCATTTATGCTACTTACCTAAAAGTGTCGTTTATGAAATACAAAGTTACAACAATGTGATGTCCCCGCCCTTAACGTAGCAGGTAGAAATAGAGTCCTTAAGCACCCCCGAGCTAGGAAATTATCTGTGGACTGCAACAAAGACCTTGGGAAAAGGCACCATGTGACTGTCAAGTAGAAATAACCGTGTTGCTGGTACCTGATCCAGGCAGCCAAATCCAAACTCTCGTTGTGTAACGCCTAGGAAGTTTCCACACACAGGAGTCTAAGCAAGACTGGATGCCAGTCATGGGAGACCCACTGGGTAGTGCCTTCCCAGCTATTCCCACGTTCCCAGGCACGTGAAGTCCTCCAAGAAGCTTTTTTTTCCTCCTGTCATTTGCTTCAAAAACTGATAACATTTATCAATAGCAATGGAGTACAAAAGCTCTAAAAAGCACACATTCTCTGCTGCCGTGAATAATCTAACAAATTGGCTGAGCTCTATGGGAAACCCCGGCGTGTTTGCTCAGGCTCACTTTAAGTGCAAATAGTCCCAAGAATTCATGGCAGGTTTTATTTTTTATGAGACAAACAAGCTGAAACGCATTATATTGGCACTCAAGCTGCAGACAGATTTCTGCTAGAGGTGGGCTGGCAGGTTTTAACATGTAAAAAGGCCATAACCCCTATTTAACCTTCAGCCACCAAAAGGAGAATTATTACAATAAAGTAACCCGAAACCTTTTGGTGAGATTTTTAGACAATCATACTGGTTTCCCACAGCTAAGACTATGAATTAGCTTCCGATAATAAGCTCTCAATGTTCTTTCTGACACGGTGAAGGGATCCTTCACAAACCTTTCAAACTGAAGAAACTGAAGGAAAACTCTGAGACACGGTAGTTCTAACAGGACATGTCCTTTGGCTGGATAAATTGAAGGAGTGGCACCTGTGTAATAAGCCTCCAGATCACATGCCTCCAGCAAGGAACACATTCAAAGGAAAAACAAACAGAACTGTCACATCAGAACCATCTCCCATGACCTCGGGCCCTTTCCGCTGACAAACATTTCCAGAAACAGTTGTTCTAGGTCTGAACTTTAAACCTACCTGAAAACTTTTAGAAATTAAAACTGAATTTTGAAAAGGCAATTTATGAGAGTCACTTCAAAACATTAATATTACCAAAAAATGGTACCACAGCCACAAAATACACATATTGCCTTTCACGTACATAAATTTATGCATGCATATAATTTAAATGGTTTGTATAATGTATTTTACACTGCATATTTATATTGCTATATCACAATACATAAAACAGAAAAAAATGGAATGTTTTGATATTGTCACCTGTATCCAGATCCTTCTGAAAGGAGGTTTAATGTCAGTAAGATTTGTGTGTGTGTTTGCTCAGAGCTTAGTGTGTCTGCTAGTGTTCTGGAATATGGGAATTTCAACATTTCTTCAAGAATCAACAAGCATTACATTAACTTAAAAGCATGAACACTTTTAAATTTTGCTACTTTAACAAAAAAGTCATTTAGCTAGACATTTCTGCCCATGTAATTTTTATTTTCTTGCTAGAAGACAAAGCTTACTGATGTGACAGCTTGCTGATGATACTGCATTATTCAAGATAATAGAAACACAACTGCCGGGAAAACTGCAGAGGGGCATTATGGAGCTGAGTAACTGGCGAATACAGCAGTCAATGACATTCAATGTAGACAATACAAAGGAAAAAAAATCTTAATTTCACATATCAAATAGCAGACTTTGAACTGACCATCATTCAAGAGTAAGATCTGAGAGTTATGAGAGACATTTCCAGAGAAATGTCAGCCCGATGTTCAGCAGTGGTTAAAAGCAAATCAAATGGCGTAGAGTTCACAAAAGCACAGAAAGATGGAACAGTGTTCATGTAAGGAGTGGCTAAGTAGACCTGTGAGAGAGAGCTGGAGGGGAATCTGTGTAACAGTGGCCTAGAGGAGGACCAAGTGTTTGTTGTCTCTTCCAGTGCAAGGGTTGGGGACATCAAGTGAAGCTATAGGAATTGGGTTCAAACAAAAAGGAAAAGGAGGGGGCTCTTTAGACAATGGCTATTTGAGCTCTAGAAGTACTTGCCAAAGGATGTTGTGGACAATGAAGTTTTAAATGGGTCAGTGGGAGACTGAACAAGTTTATGCAAGAGATCAGCTTTATTTCCTTATCCTTGTTTAAAGATTTCCTAATTCATCATTTTTGATGTTCTGCCTTTCTTTCTTTCATCGGACGGTGACACTCCACTTATGACATTCTCATACGTGCCATACAGTTTATTTCCAAATAGAAGACTGACAGAGTGGCATGCTAAACAAATACTTCTCTCTGTAATTATCCTCAATTCTAACAGCTCCATCATGTTGCCTGGAAAACAACGTTGATAGCTGCTCTGAGCTCGCTATGAGACCTCGATTGCAAGGAACGTGTCCTTAACTCTACAAACGTTTACTCACAAGTCAGCAGAAGATGCCATTAGCATAAATAAACGTCCAAACATTTGCAAGAACGTCACTGTACAGTGGTCTCTAACAACCCTAACAGCATAATGGTGAGCTGTAGTCTGTATCATACCTGTAATTCATAAAATGATTGTTGTGTGTCAGTTGCGGCTGGAACCACATTAATTTCCCTCCCTGGCTTTGCACGCTGTACTGTATTTAGATCGGAGTAATGACAATAAAGTGGATATGTGATTTACAGTGTCTTTATAATATGCAACAAATAACAGGGCTGTGAAAGCAGTCAGAGAGGCCTTGTATCTGGTTTTGAGGTTCGGGAAGATTTTGAAGATGGAACCAGTAAACTCCCAGGGCAAGGCTGTGCTGGGCGAGGTGAGCACCAAGCAATGCCTGCGTGCTTCACTTCCCACACCTTTGGCTCAGGGGACCCCAGCCCGGCGGCAGACTGCTGCACACAGGCCAGTGCCGCCCCCCCGCCTCCCCCTTTCGAGGGCACGGCGTGTGTAGGTCATAGCTGAGGTGTCCCGTACCCCAGTGCTGCGCTCCGCGGTTTCCTCTCCCCTCCCTCAAGACGAAAATCTCACGCCGGCCTCACCGCAGAGGCACTCCCTCGGCCCCACCTCCTGCGGCTCGCGGCCCTCACAAGACCCCGCAGGCCCCCTCAG
>NW_010267076.1:1401-2947 GCF_000690775.1 Eurypyga helias | reverse complement strand
CAAGCCAGCCAGAAGAGAGGGACCCAGACCAGCCTGGAGAGAGGGAGACCCGGGCCAGTCAGGAGAGAGGAGCACCTGAGCCAGCCGGGAGAGAGGAGCACCCAGGCCAGTTGGGAGAGAGGGACCCAGGCCAGCCAGGAGAGAGGGAGACCTGGGCCAGCCCGGAGAGAGGGGTCCTGAGAACCCGTAAGACGAAGATCAGCACTACTTTGGGAAGGCTATTTGAGGAGGAGTCCGGGTATAAGGAGCGTTCACTGAGCCCATGAGCCGAGATCAGGAAGACCCAAATCCGACGCAGGAGACACACAGACCCCTCGGCAGTTTGCAGTCCAAACTGCAGCACGAGGCCGGCCCTTATCCCCGCAGCATCCGGCCTTGGTCCCAGGAAGCAGGGGCAGGCGCTGCCAGATGGCTCAGCTGCAAGACAAACCGGAGGGGAGGGTGGTACCGAAATCCATCTGGGTGAGAAAACCCCAGTGGGAGAGGGAAGGGCAAGACTTCACACAGGAGCTGAATGCCGACCTCTGGGCCGGATGGGTCCCGCTATTGCCCCTGGCCGGAGCCGGGAAGGCTTCACCCTGCCCAACTCGCCGCCCGCTCCGCTGAACAAGCGCGCCAAACGCGCTGCCCAAGCTGGCACCAGTAAAGGGGATATGGAAACAGAACCAGGGGCAAAGAAAGGAACAAAGAGCTCCCTGGATCTCTGCCCCACAGTTTCCACGCCAGAGGGAACTCTCGGTGCACTCCAAGATCCGATCAGAAGAGCTCAGTAAGCTCAATACTCATGTGGAAGCCTGCGGATTTCTTTAGCTCCGCTGAAGCTGATGACGGCTGCCTGCCCTCTGTGCTGCCTTGGCTCTCCCTGTGGCTGCTACTCCTACCTGCTGCTCTATCCTAGTATTAACTCACTATTAAACCCACGATGCTTCCCACTAACGCACCCCAGATATGCCCCAGCCAATGCCTATGTCTGGGAGGAGGGGGAAGGGAAGACGCAGCTCTGAACGGCTCGGCTGGCCCAGGAAGACAGACCAGCAAGCAGAGCTGCAGGGAGCTCGCAGCCAAGTGCTGCGACGGGGACATCCGCAGCCGAGCGGTTCTGGAGAGCAGAACCCTACAAAACGCTCCAAGGGGCGGGAGGGGGAGGTGGCCGGCAGAAACAGCAGCAGAAAACCAACGCGATGGCTTGACGCCTTTGTGGGTTCCAAACTCCGCGCTGCTGCCAGCCTGTGCTCACGCCGCTGTCGATCCCCACGCTGGGAGAATTGGGTCCAGACACTTCCTTCCGCCCAAGTACCTGGGAACAAGCTGGTAGTATCTGCCTTGCCCCTGGTGTCGCCCTCAGCGCAGACATTCCCCCTCCACCGTACGCAATCCAGTCTCAAACATGGCTCCAAGCTCGTCGGCCAGAATGGAGCAAGAGGGGGAGCGAGAGCAGCAGTGCTGGTAGCACGGTGCCCCACGGTGCCGGCTTCAGCCCAAACCCGCCACGTACAAAGAGCAGAACGCCCTACGTACTGCCCGACACCACCCGCTGCTCCTGGCA
>NW_010267076.1:1068-1373 GCF_000690775.1 Eurypyga helias | reverse complement strand
GCAGGTTGTGCCCATCCCGTGTAGCCACGCCCGACGCTGGACACGCGATCCCCCCCAGCCAGTGCCCGTCCCTCTCGGACACAGCAGCTCCACCAGGTGGGGGGGGTCGTGATGCCATCATACAGCTCCGTGGTGGGAAGTTCCGAGGCCGGCCGTGCACAGAGCACACTGCGCTGGGCCCTGGCAGGCTCATCTGCCTCCGACTGCACCTTTCTATGAAATCATCCCCGAGTCCATCAGGAGAATTCCCACATCCCTGGGGGATGCTGCCAGGAACCCCCGCGCACCAAGGCATCTCCCACACA
>NW_010267076.1:0-940 GCF_000690775.1 Eurypyga helias | reverse complement strand
GACGCTACCGAGGATGCTGGGAACGGGCTGCGCAGAACCCGCGAGCCAACCTCTAACCCGTCACCCCCCGCTTCCTGACCTACCAGGAGTTTAAGCACCACATTGGGGCACAAGAATCTGAGAATCCCTGAGAGCACGAGGAGAATAAAGCACAACAAAAAACCATGGAAAAGCACTTATGGAGCAGGGCAGTTAGACAAAATCTCGCGTGTGAAAGCCTGGAATTCTGTGGCTGGTACAGCCTCATTTACCGCTCCGCATAGCGCCGAGATCATCAGATTCCAGTGCGAACTTCCCTGTGAGTGCCTCTGCTGCCTTGGAAGTCACTGTGTTCCCAAGAGGAACATACACTCCAGAGGTGCTCTACGAACATGTGGCATCCACGGTGGGGGCAAGGGGAGTACCACTTCCTACAGAGCCACTGGAAAGAAAGCGGTCATTTGTAGGGACACGAGTCTGAAGGCTGAGCCAGGGAAACTGGGAACACATCCCAGCCAAATCCTACACAAAGACAGAAGAATCCCATCTCAAGCAGGAGACCTGGGAGAGCTGCAGAGAATCTGGGCTCTGGACTGATGGAAACGGCCCCAAAAAGCCTGTTAGGAGACTGTGTAGGGGAACTGTGGGTGAGGGATGCACTCAGACATGACAGCTCGGGACCAGACCAAAGGAAGATGGAAAAAGGCCGGGGGGAGGAGGAGAACGGCTGTGGGCGGCGTGCACTGTCCTGTCAGACCAGTCTGCACCAGTCACAGCCCCACAGCAGCTTCCCCTGCCCAGGGTTGCTACCGGATGCTCAACATCTGTCAGCATCTGCTGCTCCGCTGCGTGTTCCATCGCGACGACGCAACCACCACCAGCTC
Organism: Eurypyga helias; assembly: GCF_000690775.1. Lineage (NCBI taxonomy): Eukaryota > Metazoa > Chordata > Aves > Eurypygiformes > Eurypygidae > Eurypyga > Eurypyga helias. Next base: position 77 of record NW_010267076.1, on the reverse strand, counting down.
CCCCCGTCGTGGGATAGCTCCGAAATCCGAAGACAAGGTCTGTCCTTCGCATGGCCCGCCGCGGTCAGCACGCGCCC
>NW_010267075.1:0-1033 GCF_000690775.1 Eurypyga helias | reverse complement strand
TTCCTCTGATTCTCATCCCCATCCCACTGTTGGAGGAGGGAGATGAACGAGCAACTGTGTGGGGGCTACTTAGTTCTGGGCTGGGGCTAAGCCATGACAGCCATCCACAAACAAATTTAGATCTGGATTCTGCAAAGGAACATTAGTTAAATCTGTTTGTGGTTTGCTAGAAGTAAGCATTACTAATTCACATTGGTGATGTGCTTAGTTGCTGGCTGGGGTTAAACCACAACAGTCATTTTTTGGTGCCCAATGTGGGGCTCAAAGGGTTGAGATAACAAGAGATCTAATCAGAGTGTCTTAAAACAGAATTGTCATAAATATCCAGTATAGTGATGTGGTGGTGGCTGGTCAGGATGTTGACTTCTTTGTTTTTAGAGTTGTTATCAGAACTGTGTTGTCTACTGCCCTACATGTTCCTTGTTATCATGATTATGAATGCTTGAGCCTGGTTGAAGGACATTGCTTGGCTGTGCTGTGTAACAGTGGTGGTGGGAAGAATCTGGCATCTGTATTTAGCATCGTCATCACCTCAGTAACCTGTGTGTCATCTCCTGGAGACTATTAATAATTATACCTTTCACCTTGTAGGGGAGCTGAACTATAGAGGAAAAATTGTCGCACATTATTCCTTTTTCTACCAGGCCAATGACAATAGTGTATGAGTATTCTGGGAATTTTCAATGCTCTTAGAATGTCCTTTTGCTAGGAATCAGCATGGTCTTGCATGTTTTCCAGATTTTGCTCAAGGTTAAAAAACTATTTAAAGATACTACCCCATCTGCTTCTGATGTTCCATGTGAATATGGGCACTCTGCAGTTACCCGACCCTCCACAACAGACAACGTGGCCACGCAACCCACCAAGAGGAACAGTGTAGCTACCCGAACACACATAATGGGCAATGTGGCCACCCAAACCCCCATGATGGGCAAGGCAGTGACCCAAACCCCTGTGGCTGGAAATGCACACACTTCCCCCCATGCCTATTTGTGCTGGGTTCAACCAAGAAAGGGTTAAATCCCTTTACCGT
>NW_010267074.1:229-640 GCF_000690775.1 Eurypyga helias | reverse complement strand
GAGGCGTGTTCACGCGTGGGGTCCTCCCCGTGCGTGTGCACATCATGCGTGAGCGCGCAGGCGCGCTCTCGGGGTGGTGCACGTGGTCACGCGTGTACATGTATGTTCATACGTGTGCATGTAGCGTGTGTGGTCGTGTATTTGGGGGGAGGTGGGGTGCTCATGCCTGTGTGAAGGCGTGTCCAGGCGTGTTCATGGGGACATACACGTGACAACATGCGTGTGCGTGTGAGTACGGGTGAGCACGCGTGTGGGTGCATACGTGTGCGTGCCCTCATGTGCGGGTGGGCACACGCGTGTGCCCAAGCTTGCAGGGGGAGCACACGCGTGTGGGTGCAGAGCACAGGGGTGTGCACATATGGGCGCTGGTGGGCACATGCATGTGCCTCTCTGCGTTCGTGCGCGCACACG
>NW_010267074.1:0-217 GCF_000690775.1 Eurypyga helias | reverse complement strand
CGTGTGAGTGCATACGTGTGCGTGCCCTCATGTGCGGGTGGGCACACGCGTGTGCCCAAGCTTGCAGGGGGAGCACACGCGTGTGGGTGCAGAGCACAGGGGTGTGCACATATGGGCGCTGGTGGGCACATGCGTGTGCCTCTCTGCGTTCGTGCGCGCACACGCGTGTGAAGCAGGCCCACGGGAATTACACGCGTGTCCATGCGTGTGCCAACCC
>NW_010267073.1:0-20993 GCF_000690775.1 Eurypyga helias | reverse complement strand
CATGGTAGAGCTAAAGATAAAGAAGGAACGTTAGTATTTTATGAGTTAATTGGTGATTATGCTTTTTTGTATTTAGGCCAATAGCAACCTAGCGAAGATAAAGATGTACCAATTACCTTGTAGTATGATGAGGTAATGTGGCAACCTTAGCAACTAAGATTTATATAAATATGTGTAAGTAACTACAATAAATCGACATCTTGCTTGCATCAAGCTGTGTCCCGTCTCTCAATCACGGCACTGTCCATCTGTCAAATCCACGTCTCTCCAGTTTTGAGAAAAGGATGTCATGTGGGACAATGAAGCAACAGTGCTCCAGTGTGGATTCTACCAGAATTTCACTAGGCTGTATCATTACCTTTAGTCAAGACTTTAGAAATGTTTGTGACACTGCGATTTTTTAAAAGAAAAACAAAAATAATTCAATCAAATTTGTTTCTATTAAAATAAGATCAGAGCAATCTTCCAGTTACTTCACTGTAATAAAAGTGGCAAATCTTAAAGAGTTTGTATAATGTCATTTTTAACTTTTATCTGTTGTTTTTCTCAAACCAAACAAGAATAACATTTTTAAAGACTGATGTTTTCAGGCTGTATTACTCACAAGACATTAATTTAAAAGAACACTGAGAAATAAAAAGGTTCCGATTAAAAGCATCCATTAATTTTCAATGCCTCATTTTGAGACATCCTGATTTTTCTGAATGTTTACTTAGCACGGTGTAGTATTCAAGACTAGTTCCCACCAAGTTCACTTGCATCATCCTTTCTGTAAATCACGACCCGGTGTCTCAGGCTGAGCAGCAAAAAGAGCAAGTAGTGCAGAACAACTAGGAGAGTATCACCCAAGATACACAGAGCAGAGGAAACAGTGAAGTCTAATTCCTCCAGAGAAACATCCAACTAGTCTAACTCCAGAAAGCCTCACGTATCTTCCCAAATCCTTTACTGCCTTTCATAAAAACTTTCAAAGCTTTCCAGACTGGTAAAGCCGGGGGTCTTACAGCTGCAGATTGAGGGAACTGCAAGCTGGCAGGGTCTACCACAGCAGATAGTCAGACCTAAATGAAACAGTCCCTAAGATTTCCTACTGAAGAAACCCAAAGTGATTTGAGTCTGGTAACTTGGATTCAACTGAAATACAACTTTCCTGAAAGTCATGACTCTTGATTTGGAAGCACACAGACAATCTAGCATCACTTGAAATAGTTCCTGCCAGCACATATTCTTTCTCGTTATTAAAAAGGCACACCTAATTTCTGGCTTTAGCCAACAGCATTTGTAGTTCTTGTATTTGACAGTATTTTCTCCCTATAAGACACTATGACCACATCTGCCCTCCAGCTTTTTATTAAACTATTCAGATCTTTTTTTAAATGGTATTGCATAAGGCATTTTCTCTGGGTCTTCGACCACTTAATGGGTCTACACCTCTCTCTTTCTCCTATAGCTTCTTCAAGTATGCCAGGCCCCCATGATGCATCCTAGTATGGATCTTGCCAGTGCCACAAACACAAGCAACACTGATGCCTCCGTCACACCTAGGAGGAAACCAATCATCCTCATTTGCTCTGTGAGCATGACACACGTACACTCTGGTTAATAACAGATGCTAAATGCGTGATTATTCTTAATTATGATAACCCTATCTTGTAGCTGTTACACATAATATAACCTTCTCTCATCTCAGAATGCTGCCAAATTTGGGCTGGTATTCATGGACAAAGCAAAAGGCAGATCCAGGCCACAAAACCCAGCCCTGACAAACAGCAAGGGACTACTACAGAAGTTGGAAAGTAAACAATTCACAGGGGCAAGGGTACACTCCTTCACGAAAAAGAAATTCAGAAAAAGACATTTTTAGAAATTTAAGAAACATTGAAAATTTATGAAACTGTTTATAGAGAAATTTTAGCCACGTCACTGTATGCTGTAGTAACAAACACCACGGTAAGCAAGCGACAAAGAACATATTTATGAAAATTGAAAAACCCTTTCTATAAGAAGAACTAGAAGCCGAGATAAATCAATAAAATAAAAAAAACAGCTCTTGTTGTTTCTTTACCTCACTTTAAAAGAGAAAAGTATTTTTTTCTTTCAGGAAATTTTGCAGAAACCTCCTAGGTTTCAGTTAAAATTGCCTACAATGAAAGGATCATTTCTGGAAAAATTAGGCCATGGAAAATTACATTTTCCATTTAGATTCAATCAAGATATTCCTGTTCACTTGCATATTATTTTGTGGCTCAATGTGAAGTATGGGTGGGACATGCTGAAAAGATATTTTCCCCCCCCAGTTTCTACAGCACCTGCTAGAAGCTTTAGGCACACAAATTAAACCTATTCTAAAGGTACAAAACATTAATCACCTCTTTTGACTTTTTTCCAGGTTAAGTAACAAATGTTTATAACCTCACGTGTGCAAGTCTAGGCTTCTGAAGCACAAGTATCTCCACTGATGTTAACTATTTAATGACCCAGCACACAAATCCTGTAATCAACTCTCCCCCTGGAACAGGTCATAAAGGGAACCGCACTTGGAAATGAATTAGCAGTTCATACTCCCTGCTTAAATTAACTGCCCTGGTCCTGAGCAATGGCTTCCTTAAAGCCTTTTCTCTACGTTTAGGCATGCAGCACAACAGCCTGTCACAACTTCTTTGATCTCCCCTCTCCACCCGTAAAAGGAAAAACAGAAAATGCTGGGGTGGCTCATTTGATGCCACAGCATCACCCAGGTCAGAAACCATCCGGCTAAGGACTGTTCTCACTCCAGGCTCAGCAACAAGGCGAGAAACCAGGGCAGCTCCCGGGACCACCCAACCTGCCGAGGAGGCCAGTGCAGGGATGAGGAGGATGCAGATGAAGAAAGCTTCCGCTCCTGAGCCATACACAGGGCTCTACGTGCACCCACTAGAAATTCAGGCCCACCACGTCGTTTCTGGCCTCGACGGTTGCGGTGCAACACAAATCCTATAGGTGATTGTTCACAGCGCTACAGCTTAGAAGAACATTAATAGGAGCAGATACACTGAGCTTTGTGAAAACTTCAGAAGACAACACTCCACAGCTTTCAGCTTAACTTACATGATCAGGAACAGGATGGCTCCCTTTGAAAACGAAAGGCAAAACGTTGCATAAACTGACATCATTTACTAAAAAATGGTAAGACAGGTGGGAAAAGAAAGAAGGACATAGGGTTAGATTTTTTCCCCCTTCACGTCCACAGCAGCAAAATATTTGTAGCTGAACCCCTTTTTTTTCCCCCCAACACAAACAGCAAATTACATCCAGACAATAAGCACATTTTTAAACCGAAACTCCTCTGTCATATTTTTCCCAGCAATTCTTCCCATCATTAAATGGTTCTTAGGCAAATCTAATAAACAGCTGCTTAATATTTTCAAGTAGTTTTGGTCCAGGTAGCATCTGCCAACCTCCTAGCTACATTTAGTATCCTCCCACAGCTGAAGCCTAACAGACTTCTCTATTGAGACTTAAATCAGCAGCCTCTTTGTCTCCATGCAACTGCTCTTTTACTGAAAATGGTATGGCAACACAGAAAGCACAATATGAATTTAAGCAGTGAAGCTGGTAGAAAACATCACATTGTCTAAAAGGAAAACATGCAAATTCCCACTTATTTCCTCACTGGAAAAAATAAAATGGAAGTTCTACCAGTGTCGGAAGTCAGTTCTGCAGGCCCTCCCTCCTCGCAGCTACATGGATGCTATGGCAATGGTGCAGGCAGGGGCAGGAATAGACATTTTTGTGTTCACATTCACTTGCTGTCCTGCTAGCCAGTTCCCATTCCTTCCAGGGAATGGATTAGATGGAACCATTTTTAAGGGCAAGAAACAAACAAAGACCATGCTGCTTTAAATGGTGGGTTTTTTTTCTATAAAGAACACCTCTACTCATGTAAATCAGCTTCCCTACAATTTACATCTCCTCCAAGGATTCTCAGAAGTTTTACAAATGTAGAACACTGAAATTCCACATTAATTTTTTCCTTGTGTTTAGTATTACAAGAATGTGACGGTCTCACTGTTATGCGTGTTCCTAGCCATTTGTAAGAACAACAAACATTAGGACTGTGCCAGGTTTACTTAGCATTGCTGATCATCATCATCCTCTTCTAAAACACAAAATGAGGAATACTTGTGTTTAACACAACTACTTTAAATAAAAAGAAGGACTGGCTGCTATGCAGTGTGGTTTCATTAACAAAAACACCTGCCCTGGGCAAGTTTGTTATTTAATATGCTCAGTATCCCCACCGCACCCCCCCCAAACCCAAAGACCTTGTAAAATCAGATTATTTGTCACTAGCCAAAATGAGAAATCCATTGTTCCCCGACAAATGGTACCTAATACCTCAGTACTAGACCAACACAGAAACTTGACCTTTGACAACTTGCTTTGTTTAGTGATTTTCAATTGCTGTCAGCTACCACAACATAGAAAAGCACCGGCAACATCTGGAAAAGAAAGTCAACTCGGTTTGCATCTAACACTTCGATACTCACCTAATAAAATACTCTACCCGACACTTTATGTAAACCCACTATTTTTGTGTGTAAGTTCGTTCGGGGTTAATTAAAAAAAAAATCTTCTGAAATTTTGACAGCTGATTGTTTATGACTGGTCTTCCCTTATTCTCCTATTTGGAAAATGTATAGTTTATTAAGTCATCAAAATAGATCCCGCCCCAACAGCACCAATTATTTTGTTGAAAGGTCACATTTTGCCTATTAACGCATGTAGGCTACAGACAATTTTTCCAAGTTTTTCTCCTCCATTATTCTAATGAAGCAATCGTAACAGAAGTTCTCTGTGCAATCCTTAACAAAAGCAGCACGCCAAATTGTCAAAAACACCAATACCAGAACACACTCACTCTCCCCAGGACAGACTTCTAAACGGGCATGTGCACGCACACACACCCCTCCCTGAACCCACGGCTGAAGTTGTTCCAGGTGAACAGACCTACTCGATCTTGAGCGGTCAGCACCAAGAAACCTGCACTCCAGTTTTTACCTCAGTCAGTAGAAAGGTAAACATTTTTAAATTCCATTCGACTTCACACAATAACCATAAAGAATCAATGAAATTAAATCAATTCCTTTCCCTTAACAGTGTAGGGATGTTTAAGGTTAGCCAGGTGGTAAATTCCATCTTTAATTTCATCATATTTCCAGATATGAAATACTGTAAAACTTCTTTGTTACTTATTATTTGCTCATTCCAAAGGAATGAAAATATGAGTAAGTAATATTTAATTTTCTTAACTAGTCATTTCTTCGATCTGGTGTTTGCCAGAAATCTACCAATAGTGACCTCAGAAATGGATTTAATCTTCCCAAACTTTATACCCTTAGATTCTATCTATCACACTATATTCTCCCCTGCTCCAAAGATGTAGCTCTGTAAGAGATAAAGTGGATTAAAGAAATACTGAGGATTATAGATTATGCAGTTAGAACAAACACAGACAAGTATTTGAAATAGCTGACCCTACAGAAAGAAATCACATTCTGTTCTCAAGATGATACACAAGAATAGAAAGCACATTCTGCTAGTAAAATATTTACTTAATAATTTATCATTTAAGAACTACTACTGTATAAATTGAAGTACAAAGACAGCATACTGAAATCCATGTGAAGGTGTATCCACAATGATTATAATACAGCTTCAATTCCAACTGTGACTGGATTTCCCAAGTTTACTCTATTCCAGCATGAAGCACACTTCTGTTTTCCCCAGAAGTCCTACGTTTAAAACTGATTCTTTGGCTGAGAAACACAGTACTGCCAAAAAGTCTAGAAATAAAAGGATAAAAATCTCAAACTATTCAGCTGGAAAGAAATGCCACTGAGATATAAGAATCAATTTAGTCCAGACATTAATAATTTCCTTAATTATCTATATGATTAAAATAGCATATAGATAACATCTTCTGAGGGTATTAAATAGGAAGCTTTGAGTAGCAGTAGTCAGAAATAATACAAAGGAACCTAAGCAAATTCCTTACATGGCCAGAAAATAAAGTGAAATTCACTTTGGAAAAACACCAACTAATACATCTGGGAAAAATAATCCCAAATACAGATATTCAATATGGACAAGAAACCTGGGAAACAACAATGCAGAAAAACTGCATTAACCACAAAGGCGGCATGAGCTCAGGAGAGGGGGAGAGGCACTGTCCATCCAGCCACTGAATCCAGGAATGGGGGGATGGCTGAATTACTCTGCTTTCACTCCTCTCCCGAAATGAAGCACCCGCTACCCAACTATCCTTGCTGCAGTTCTGGGCAAAATATTGGTCCTGTTGCTCTAGATGTTTAAAACTAGACGTGCAAAAATATTATCAAGTCCTGAATGCTTTATCTAAAAAGCCCAACTGTAATGAAAAAAAATCCGGTCTGTGCCTTATTACTGTATATTATGTGGTGTTGCAAAGCTTTTCCTATATATTTGAAATATCAGGATTTTTTAATCCAGAAGTGTAATACTTAGCCGAAACCAAATAAACACGAGAATATGTTCATTTCCCAACCATTTGCTTTTTATTGACCATGAAGTTTTGGCACATTTCACCACAAGTGAAATAACTTCGAAGACGCCAGCTCCCTAGTGAATTTTTGCTGTAGCGCAACGCCTGTTCCTGCTAGGAGCAACTGTGCAACACAAGGAGAGACCGCCGCTGCACCCACATCAAATGAGGTCACCTCAGAAGCTCTTCTGACGGGCACATCAATCCTCCTTCCTGCAAAATCCTTAATTATGAAAGTTTCTGCAACAGGAATTTGCAGAATTCTGCAATGATAGTTGCTTACCAAGCAGGAAATAAAAGATGCTTAGAAATACTTCAAACCCTGCTTCTAGCCCCTTACTTTTGTTTCTAGATATTAGGACATTCTTTTATTAGGAGAATATCCTGGAAACCTAAGAGAAATAATTTTAGGTTGCTAATATCAATTAGAATCTCTCCAATTCCCTTACCAGAACCCTGGTAAGGGTGCCTGGTTCTCTGAACCAGCATATACAGAAATTCCAAGAATGATTTGGGTTTCCTGGGGGTTATTTTTTCTTTTGTAGAAAGGTTGCTTTGAGGTGGGGATGTCCTGCTCAAGGGTGTTAGTTGGACGTCTTTTTCTTACAAGACTGCATCTTTTTTATTTATTATTTGGGGCATTTGTTTGTTCTTCCTGAAATTAAGGAAGAGTAAGAAATTTCACTCTGTGACCTGAAATTTCACAGTTAATGAGAGGATGGAGTAAACATAACCCCAAGCATTTTGTTCCTTTTTCCTTCCTTGCCAGGACTCCTTTTGACTCATCGCAATGAAGTGTCTAGAATATTTCCAGAAGCTTTTTCACTGCCCAGACCACAATATAGATCCCATTTGCTCATTTCTCTAATATTAAGGGACCCGCTGCAGTTCCTTTCACTTGTGGCAAGTAAGATTTAATCTGGTAGCTCAGATGATATTCCAAAGCAGTTTACAGCAACACAGTATTTTTGAAATTATGGCATCCAACATCAGGCTAACAACCACCTTGATATGCAGTCTCTTCCTCAAAGTGCCTCTAAGAAGCCCTGCAGCATCCCAACCCTCCCACACATACCTAATAGGCCTGCTCCCAGTACCTCTGCCATCCAACATGACCTGAGACAATTGCACTCCTTCTCCTAGAGCCAAAGTCAGGTGCCAGAACTTCAGCCACGACCTCCATCACTTAAGATAGACAATTCTGGAGCTACTCTCCTCAGAAGGACTAATAAAGCACTTCTCTCCATCATCTTTTCTAGTCCTAAAGAGAAAACAAAGTGGCTTTGAATCCTGAGTAAAATACCTGTTAAAGTCTAGATTTTGGCAAAAGCAGATACAGATTTCTACTAAGATTCTCTGTTAGAGGCAAATCACAGTGGTGGCTATTTTCTTGTTCTCTTTGCCTTGCCTTTTCACCCTTTTTGCCCTTTTTAAATGTGTGTAGAAATTCCAACCGCTGCAGATTCTTAGCACTGGTGGGAAAGGAGATTCCATTTCTCCTAATAATAAGCAGGGGGAGGGGGGAAGGCAGGGAAGAAATAGCAAAATAATCAAGGGTGCATGGAGGAGAAAGGACACGGAAAATTATTGCATGAACAACAGAAAGGATAGACTGTCTTGCAATAAGGTCTGATTACTGCAACAGAGGCCGGATGGAGATGGCTTGCCCTTCACAGAGTGGATCTCCATTCTGGCAGGTCTAGTCTTGTCTCCAGCAGTGCAGACAAATAGCGACTGTAATACATGGATGGAGCTCAGGAAGGTGAACAGATTCATTTCTTTCTTTATATATACAGCTGATTTTATTACATTGAGGTTTTCATTTACCTCTGCAATCCACTCCACCTGGAGAGCTTGTTTGTACATGTATGAATGAGTTTTATCACCCTCTTGTGGAAAAATAAGTGAATTGTATCCGTCAGAGGTTATAGGAAGAAACAAAGTGGGAGTAACGAAGACAGCGATAAAGAACGACCAAAAAAGAAGAAAGGAGAAGTATGGGCTGGGTGGAATGGAGAGTGAAGGAGAACCAAGATGACTACTAACACAGTATCACCGCAACTTCTTCAAAGAGATATCCCAAAAATTTTATTTGAAAACACCAAAGATAACAAGCTGCCAAATCTACTCTCCCTTGGTAACACTGACAATATTCTACAAATACATTATGTCCTCTACAGCAATTCAAGTACTGTCTCAGCTGTAATCACGATCTTTTGCACGTTTCTCTCCACAGCGATGGGAAAACACATTCTCTATAAACAATCTTGAACAGTTAACCTTGTGAGAACTCAGAAAATAATTACTAGATGGGCTTTCTTACGTAGTAAGAGACTGCATATCTATGCCCTGCTGTTGGAATATGTAAGTGGAGAGCACGTGAGCTAAACTTGTGAAGAAAACTAATGGAAGTTTATGCTTTCACATTACACCCTACTGGATAACATAAAGGAAAAATAAGAATATTTAATTACTGTAAAATCTGGAATCATCCTTTCCTCGGTTTCTATCTCCAACATCAATTAGTAATATGAAAAAATTAACTTGCAGTAGTCTTCCTTTACAACACAATCCAGATGACAATATATTCAAAACCTTGAAAGCAACAAACAAATTTACTGTCACCTGCATTTTAAAACTTGAAAATCTAAGCTTGGTACAAGCTCAGATAAAAAAGAAGCCAAGAAAGTCACAATAATATTAATTAAACTCGTAGCACTCCAAAGAGGCACAGAAATCCCAAACAACAGAAGGCCAGCTCAGATCAGGTAACTATCCCAAGCATGGTGAAAAAATAAGGATCTCATACATTGTACCCCTAAAAGTTCCTGAAAATGTTCAGCAAGAATCCCACAGAAAACTACAGACCCCACATCCAACACAAACGACAGGTATTTCTTCTTAATGACACTAAACATTTTTTCTGATGCTCCTCAAGAGGAGTTAGAAACCCGTTAAAGCAGTTCCAGTGACAGATCTTCCTAACCTCACGATAAAAGAAAACGTGAAGAAACACTTCCCTCCCATTACACAAACTACACTTCCACCTAGCCACTATTCACAATGAAAAGCATAAAATGGATAACTCTGCAAGTTACATTTATTCTATTGTTTTAATCAAAACCTGGCAGTAAAGTACTTCTCCAGATAACATACAATTTCAGCTTAACCTTATTCTTCATGAAGATATCTGATTTTTCTGAATAAAAATTACTATATCTGAGTACTTAACCATTATCTCCAACTGGAGGGTCAAGTGCTAAAATGAATATTTTTATTGGTAGGTAAACACAGTTATCTGCATTTTATTCATCATCCCTGAGATACCACTGATGATTTACTTGAGCTTCTGCAAACTACCCATCAAGTAAGGAATGCCAAGCCTGCAACCGATGTTTTGCAGCACATACATCGTTTTCAATTCATAAAAATCTTCAAAAAAAAAAAGCCCTAATTATACACAAACTTTCATAATCAGTGTAGCGGACTGCTTGCCTCCACCTCTCTTACAACCTGGCCAGTTCTGAAGCCCAACATTACGTTATTAGAACAAGCTCTTCAGTTCAGGGAACACAGGAAGCTACCGTTACAGAAGAGCTAGCAATATGTCCAATGATGTTCAACAGACTTTACAGCAATCCGCTACTCTATTTTTTCTTTTAGGAAGCTACCTAGAAATGATCCCTTTCACTTATTTCACTCTCTGCCCATTTAACCAGGTGCACCAACTCTGATATTGAGTTCCTTCTCTGCCCCAGACTCTTGCAGATGCTGGGAGAAGGACCACATATGTTGCATGCATGGAAAATAATGCAGTCAAGAACCTGACATACAGATGGGAAAGGAAGAAATAGTGGTAAAAAATAATAAAGAGCATAAATACAAAATAATGATTTTTTTAATTAAAAAGGTATTAATGAAAACATCATAAAATGTTAACATGTTTTAAAATAAAATTATAATATCACATACTTTATTTTCAAGTAATACAACTTAACAGAGTTAATATCACACCTACTGTGACTTGAAAAATAAACTTTCTACAGGAGATTAAAAAATACATTATTATATTAAACACATCCAAGAATATGCACATTTTCAAAATTATACACGTCACTATCAATTAGAAAATTCTACTGGTGAAATACCTCCCATTATTGTAAAACATTATTATTCCTGATGAAAACTGATTCCCCTGTAGCCTGTAGACTTCTTTACTTTGTTCAAAATAGGCATTTTTTTCAAGCAAGTTTAACAACTAAGGGCACAGAAGTATTTTACACCAGTTCTTTGGACAGCTGCCTTATCTTCTGAAAACACTTGTTATAGATCTCAGACTGTAGCTGCAGCAATTTTTTTTCCCCTTTTTTATTTTTTAAACCAAACACCACACAAAGAAGCCAATCAACCCCACATAAAAGTCCACCACCATTTCAGTTCTGCTGAATTAACTGTTTGAGAGAACACAGGATCAAGCACAATCACTAAAATTAGGAGATGAAATGTTTTTAACAACCTGGTTTACACTGTGGTCCCACAGACACTTGTCTCAGCACAGCTGAGAGGGAGTGCGCCGCTGGGCCTGGAACCTCCCAGAGGAGCTCTGCCACCAGAAAAACCCCCGTATACCTGCTCCTGCAATGAAGACGGACCCTCGGAGCCAGCAAGGTGACAAACTGAGGTCAGGCCTGCCGTGTCAGTCTAGAGTTTTTCTAACACATTTTCCTTAGCGTTCTGTGAAGTAATGTGTGCCCGTTTGCTGATATTTGTGAACTGGACAGTTGCCAAGATTGCACGGTCCCACCCCTAATCCACAAATGCCCAAGCCTACCAAAACTCGTTGAACTCAGTGAGTCCTCTGGTGTGTTACTTCTAAGGATTTTTGCCTGAGTGAGTCAAAGAAAGAGTAATAACTTGAATGAAAAAACTGTAGGTGAAAGGAAGTTACCCTGAACCTAAAAATACTTTTCTGTCCTCCTCCGACTCCCCAGAAAGCATAAATGAAAGTGCTCTTCTCTCAGGGAGGCAGTAGCTTTCAGAAGATAAATGTGAAGGGACTGCTTCCTTACTATGAAGCTTTACCAATGCACGTAAGTAGTATCCCATTGTAAGTACTAAATTTTAAAAGCAGAACAAAAAATTAAATAAGCTCAAAACCTAAACTTATATATGACATTAAATACATACATAACTTATTTATACACACAGATGTATATTATACACAAACATAGATTTTATAAATACACACATAATTCCAGAGATAGGGAAAATGTACCTTTCACAACAGTATAATTGGTTATGATATGGAGCTTTAAAGGCAGCACTATACTTCAACGATCATATACACTACACAGAGATAATCGCATGGCTAAACAAGAACTTGTATTTGTCCAAGGTCCTTTGGGAAAGGAATATAAAGGAGGTACTTATTACAGAAACAGGAGGTCCTATTACAGACCCATAGGGTTATATTTGGACGCAGAAAGAAAATTGTAGCATTATTAGAGAGGTAAGTAATACTGGGAAACATTACAGAGACAGACTGTACAAATACAGACTGAAAACGAAAGTTGCTGATGATGGTAAAGTCTAAAGGTTCCTGCAGAAAATTATCAAGTTATTATCAAGATTTTAGACTCAAACTTGTGAAGAGTACAGAAATACATTTTACACAGTGATTACACGTTACTTCACCTTTATTTCTTTTTATTTATTTAAAAAAAAAAAAAAGGAAGAGGTGGAGATGATCATCACATAACATTTCGCCAAGGTAAGCAGAGAAGTCCTGGAAGTAAAACAATTACTCTGAAGGCTTCAGGCTAAAATGCAACAAAACAAAAACCCCACAACAAACAAAAAAACACCCTGGCTATAGTAAAATCACCAGACCTAAAGAGACCCAGAAATAAAGACAACCCAATGGGAACATTGGGGCTAAGCTGAGAATTCCTCACCACCTGTACTTTCACTAACACACTGTTAAGATAAGGACGTATTATTTTACTACAATCTTAACTTCCAAGACAGCATTTCTACACAGACTTCTCTACAAATGTAGCTCTACAAAACTAAATTCCAAATGTGGGAGACAATAACAAGCGGAGAAAAAGTCAAAAAGACAGAATGTAAGTAGTATATGGCCCTTTCTAAACACCATCAAACAAATACTTAGTAGAAACAACCAGGAACCTTTAACATTACTGGAAAGAATTATTCTACAACTACCAGATGTTGAAAAAAATTATAAAGTTAAGCATATCCTCAAAAAAACAACCTTTAACAGCACAAGAGACAGTGAGGAAGTTAATTACGTATGACAAGAACCTCATACATCTTAAGAAAAAGTAATAAATATGCTAAGTCCTTCTAGCTTCTGGGATGGTGGCCCTATTCCCAAATCTTAGACAGAGGTGGCCCATTATGCCCAGATTTATTTCAACCAGAATGGGCACAGAATTCCTAAAAGTAGTTCCAAGACTGATGCTTGATTCAGCATTGATTATGTACAGCACCAACCAAGTTCCAGCATTTCTTCCATACAATGAATTAGGACCCCTGGGATGTACTTCCAACTATGGAAATCAAGCAAAATTTTATTTTGGAAAGTCATAAACATCATGACCCTAAATTCCTATTTATTATTTAGGAGAACGTGTTTAGCTTATGTATGTACTTAATAGTTTATTGATACCTGTAACGCATTGCAAATTTCATAACCGGAGAGTAGCACACAAAAGACAAGCAGCCAACCCCCACGGAAGCCAACAGAAAACAGAAGGTATATCTTTCTTCTCCTACAACTCAAATGATAAATATTTCCCACATGTTCAGCTCTGAAGGCTGTATCCCTAAAAAAAAAAGCCAGGTTTTTATGATAAAGGAGATTTTTTAAAAAATCAAAAGTAACTGCATCTGAAAAAGTAGGTGCACATCATGCAGTTCTCACTTACTCAAGAGTCTTTTGGAGTTGGTAGGATGTTGCTACTATTTAGGAACTTCAGCGTTTGACCTATAGATAGAATTTGTAAGAAAAGCTTATAATAAAAAAATCAGCTATAGAGAAAAAAATGTAACGATCAAAAGCAAACAGCAAGTGAAAAGATTTTCCCTTTTTGACTATGCAATGCTCTTTTGTTGCCACTACAGCGATTCTTTAACACCATGGAAACTATCTGATAAACGTATTAGAAGCTCAATAAATTTCATAATATTGAGGTAGCAAAGGAATTGGGATTGTTGGCAGAGAACCTCTGTTCTGCGTGCCTGTTTTAAGGGGAAAAATTATCTAAAAATAAAAGTCATACCTTGAGCTGTTTTCAACAAAAATATACAAGAGGTTTAGAAAACCTGAAAGCAAACTACAGTAATTATATTAGACCACTAGAAAATATAGGAGGAGGATGGGAAAAAATAGGCACACCTTGAAACTACAAAAATGGGACAAGTTGATTTAAAATGTAACAGTCTTACTTTTGGACGGTTTGTTTTACCTAACTTATGTATTTTTAATGAGGGCGAGGGGGATGGGAAGAATACTGGGCATTACATGCAAGTTTTCTGTCCAGTTTCTGAAGATGCTAAACATGTATTCATAAGGCATACGATCTTTTTAGTCATCTCTGTGTACGTCTCCACTCACTCCCCTAGCATTACAGATACTGCAAGAAGGACAAATAAACTCCCCTTTCCCCTTTTACAGGTAATACTGAAATTGCTCTTTTTTCACGTGTTCAGTACTAGAGTGTACTTTTTTTCAACTAATTGTTTTCTAACACTGCACTCTACCGATCTACCTCGAGAAACTTCTAAGCAAAAGGAGTATCTATACAAAATGAAAGTAAAATAACCCTCCGATAAATAAAACCTCTCTCCAATGCACCCACACTACTATCTTCCTCTCCAGAACAACCATGGTTTGAGGCATGCCACAAACTTGGTTAACAAACGTGGGCTGGGTTTGATTAAGGCACAGGGGTGGATTTACTCCTTCCCAGAGAAGGGCCCTTCACCAGGACTGCTCTGCCACAAACCACTTATCCAGAGAACCTGCCAGTCTTGATGATACCAATATTCTCTTTAAAAGTAAAGCCAAAATGAAAAGCCATAATGCACTGCAAGATCCACCAGGAAAGAGCATGCAAACATTTTAAAATGCACGTGGGACCGAAACATGGGTAAGAGCACACATAGTGAAAATGCAGGACACCCATATCACAACCCTTGTACGCACTTCTCATCCCATTCCCCCACACGTGAAACACAGGAGAAAAGGCTGGTTTTGAAGTGTTGTATTGGACATGAGTCATATTAAAAAAGATAACTCCAAATTAGATTTAGTCACAACACAATAAATAAAAATATAATTAAACAATCAAAGTTAAGTCTTTACTGTAGGCAAACAGCAGCTTTTTGGCTTGTGGCTTTTGAAAGCTTAAACTCAGCCCAACACAGTCTCAGAAGGCACATCGTTTTTCTAAATACATTAAATGTTTGTTTACAGAAAGATACAACACACATACTTCTGTTAATTTAAAAAAAAAAAATCAACAGTAACAACTTAATTTCTCTATACTCTTTTCTTCCTGGAATAAGCAATAGTGGAAATTCCAGTTGTTCTTCTTACATTTCCTAGATAGCAGGTTATCCTTCAGACTTGTACAGAGCATCAAAACACACTGCCTCTTCTATTTTTCTTTCCTGAAATATTTTTCTTACCAAATGAACAACAACAACGCTGACTTATCTATCTGCTTTTGCAGTAGAAGGCATGTATGTTCACAGAAGGCAACAGACTGCATTAAAACACTACCAAAACAAGCCATTTCACTATGTATGACTCTGCCCCTAGGGAAAGGAATGAGAGCAGATAAGATGTGACAGATGTGTAGTCACGTCACTTAATACACTACTGGAAGGTGCTCAAATCATTATGGTGACAGGCATAGTATAAAAACTTGCAAGGAATGGACTAAGCATTTATCCAGTTTTCTGCATACATGATTCTTGGAATCAAAGATGATACCAAAGTCCATAAAAGCACTGTTTGAGAGAAAGCCCCCTGCAAACATCCATATGTAATACAGTTATTAAAAAGAGAAGACGGGAGCATAGCATGTATGCTTTTGTCAGCAAACCCCTCCATCCTGGATATGAAATAGGTCTAAGGCTGAATTCAAGGTCTGTCCTCTAAAAATTACCTGCACTGAAATATGCCTAAAGAGGTTTAATTAAACTTGAAATTTACCCAAAACAAGAAGTTTATTTAAAGTTACTGCAGATCTCCAAGCTGATTTAGTTTTTCTAAGACTGTACAAAGCTATTTTGCTGAAATCTTTCCTCTGTTTTGCTTTGAAAGAACCAAACAATAAGGATAAAATTGGAAATCATATGGTTACTGGACTGAAGTAACAGAACTAGTCACTTGTTTGAAGATAAGTGTTAACCTAAGAGTTCAAAAAATTATGACTGCCAGGCAATTGGCCAAGTATGAAAAATGCAGGAGAAAAATGTTTCCTCACTTCTTTCAGGTTTAATAACCCTGAATATTACAAATATTGATGTAGGTCAAGAATGTTTCCAAACAGCAGCATGATTTTTAACTGACAGTGTCCCTTCAGCAGGGACCAATACCACTGCTGTTTCAGCTAGATCGTTAGGCCCAAATCCTGAAAATTAATCTGCGCAGGTTTCCCTGTGCCTCTGGGAATCCGCATTAAGTTCAAGAGGGACAACTAACTCAGGATCAGATTCTTAATTTGAAGCTGGACCACTGTAACTCATTATGACACTAATCATAAATGTCTCACCAATACTCTCTGCTCCCCATCTGTTTGTTTTATCTTATTATAGTTTTATATCTCAATCCAAGGGACTAGCTACAGTAGTCAAATTGAGCACCTGCATGCGCCTGTGTTTCTGCCAGACCAGGTCCTCAGACAAAGGCAACGTTTTTCTTAGGCTTGTGCACACGCCTAGTTCATTCCCTGAATGGGACTACGCAACTGCAGGAAATAATTGGAACATCAATTTCTTCATTTATACAAATCTCAACATCTCCCAGTAATCTAGCCATTTAAGCCAAAGATAAACTCCATTCACCTTCTGAAGTGTAGCAACTAGTATTTTCAAAGGAAATGACCTACATATCAAAAATTACCTGCAAAAGTATAAAACTGAGCTTTAAAATTATTTTAAAGGAGCTTCTTTATCATACTGTCACAAAACAATGAGAAAAATTCATACTATAATACTCATCACAGACTACAAAGTCAAATCCACTGCCACCAACAAACACTAAATTGAGAAATCCTGAAGGGGGGTGGGGGTGGGGGAGGAGCATTCTGGTACAGCATCACTCTAGGCCTTCCCCTTTTCTACTCTCCTCTATGCTTCCAGCTCCGTCCCTGTCGGGCACAATGCAGGGAGGCTACATTAACCTTTCTTTTGACCCAATATGGCCATTTGTGCATTCTTACAGGTATCCCATGGAAAGAAGCTTCAAATATTTTAATGACAACTCCACTAGAACTAATCCTAGGATCCCGCTTTTAATGAAACTGGAAGACAAACATTAAGGTGTGAGGTTTTTTGCAGGAGTCGGGTTGGGGTTTTCGGGGTTGGTGTTTTTTTTGGTTTTGGGGCAACTTCTCTCTTCTTATGAAGAAGTGGGGTTAAGAACTAAACCAAAGTGCCATTACACATTTATCACATTACTTCAAAACTCTGATCAACAAATTTGTCAAACAGGTAGAAGAGGGAATGTGGGAAATATACCCGCCCACAAGGCAAAAATGGGACAAACATAGTATTAAAGCTATTAATCTTGCTATTTTCCAGAATTATGAGCACCAACCATGCTTATTTTCACTACTTATAGCAGAAAATAAGGACAGCAATGGAAAAAAAAAAATCCACAAAACTAAATAAAAGATTTGAGAACTCATTGTAAAAGAAACTTCTGAAAGGCAATTCCCCCTTCCTCATCAGACAAACATAATTCTGAGAGGTGCTTTTGGCCCCTCTATTTGTACTGAAATTCAGTGACAACTGGGATTTAGGGGAAGCATTCAAGATATTACAGAGATATTGGCATCCTTTCAAGAGTAGTATGCTGGATCATAATTTTCTTTCCCAAATTACAGGTTAAATCTGCCAGCAGAAACTCGGCCGGAGATGGGATACGCAGGGTCTCAAAACAGTAGTGCCTTGCCTAAGACTTGACTGGCAGCATCTTTCCTCTTGAGAAGCTGCAGTTCATGAGACCTTTCAGTTTTAAAACCCAGCAAAAGCCAGGAGCTGGGAGCTACCCATTCACAAATGGTATGAGAGAGGGTCCCATCTCCCCACTCATAGCTTGCTGTAGGACGTTCAAAATGCACCTGTGGCCTGTATTTGGCACCACTATCACAGGTTGCAGTCCCATGTGTCAAGGAAAGATACTAAAAATCAGTTTCCCTCTGCTCACAAGTCAATTTACCCTCACCACAATTATTCTTTATTTACATCAACTGTTGAGGATTCCCAAACTAAAATATTCACACATAGTCCGAGTGCCTTGAAAATTCAAGTCATGGTACGGGTTACATACATTTCTGGCATGAAACAGTTCTCATTGCTGGCAAAAGTTCCCTGCAATTTCTGGCAATAGAATACCTTGGGTTGAGAAGTTGGCCGTTGAATAACACTGTTTCATTTATAAAAAAATCACTCTTGATCTTACCTTTTAGCAGAGGCAGGGGAGTCAACTCGATAGGCTTGCCCTGAGACCTGAACTGGGAGGAACTTTGTGACCTCTTCTGTCTGGCTTTTCTGACGGACTTCCGAGAAAATCCGTCTACTTTATCCACTGATGGAGGAGTAGTTGGTGCTGAGGACATATCCCTGCTGGAGGAAAACAAATGTTACAAATGTTCCAACTGGATGAATGGCTAAAGAGCAACCTAAATTTTCCAAAAATATTCTTCTTTCTGCACCACACTCCTGCTGACAGCTCCCCCAGGTAGACTACTGAGAGAGCTAACTGACCAACATAGGTACAAATTGTATGGAATAAACTTAATGGAACAGGGAAATAATTCTTCTCACTCACTTTTTTATCTGTCTCCCATTTGTCAAAAACCCTGCAACAGAAAAAATTCAGACCTAATGCTGACATCATTACATCAACAGAACTTCATACACCTGTAGACTTGACATAGGATTGTAGCCTTAACCTACGTATTGTTTGGGACAAAGTAATTTCAATTCATTCTGCAAGGGACAACGGATACTAAAGAGTGGGTGCACAAAAAGGTACAAATGTTTTTTTGGCATTAAAGTCATCAATATTCATAGGACAAAAAAATAGGACAGAAGAAAAATTCAGTTCGTAGCAAAAAATACTGCTGTGCTTCATGATGTCACTGACAAACTTCACATATTACTTTTTTATTCTCCACTTAAAAAACACTCAGTTATTTTCTTATCTCTTTACACATAGTTATTCCACATTCTGGCATTTCTGCAGGAACAGCAGTGTGGTAGCCATAACTGTTCTAAGGGCATAAGCCAGACAAGGTTTGCAGGGAGAGGCAGAGAGCCAAAAAAGGTTTCTGAAAGCAAAAGTTTGTTTGTTTCCCAACTCTATCAGCTGGTCTAAGAAACAAGCATTGCTTCTTCCTATAAAACTTGTGTTGGTAGCACTCCTGCAGCTGATTCCATACTAATAAGAAATACTAAGAGGAAACATTTAAACAGTGAATTAATCCATCCAGCTATTGTATTTACCAGTCTTATCCTCTCTGTTAAAGGCCCATCACATCTTGGTGAAACACATGAGTAATACTTAAGGGAAAAGAGAGAGGAGGAATTTAGGCCTACATATTTCAAGCAGCTCTGCGTACAGATAACTTCACCAGCACGTTATCCTCTGCTGAAATCAACAGAACTATCTGCATTAACAACACAATCATTAACGAGAGCAGCTCTGTTGATTTCAGTAAGACTACACACTCGTGCAAAGTTAAGTATCGGCATAAGCATTTGCAGGATCAGGGTCTTAGAACATGTCCTTGGAAAGCATTACTCATCCTCAACGTCTGTTGACTTCAATTACCAAAGTGACTCGTATGCTAAAAGAAGTTGATTCCACAACACAGAGAACACTTTCGAGTACTTATTTTATTAAAATATTTGGTTACTCATATGCTTCATAAATTATTAAATCCATTGAAACAGACATTATTTGGGTTTGTCTTTTGTGAGAAAAGCTTTAGAAAGTATGATTTACTTCAACAGTGTAAACACGTTCGATAGGGTAAGAACTATTTAATGCAAAATTACATAGACGTGCACTAAATGTATCAAAAATGGAAGTATAAACTCCATAGCTTCTTTGAGGAAGCATGTGCAGCACCCAGAAGCTGAACTGTGCAGCTGGCACTACAATAATGCGAAAACCTTATTCCGTCTCTTTGATTTCTCCTGAGGTATTCTTTCACTACCAACTTACGCTTTCTAAATATAATATACTATCAGCAATATGAACCTGTACCTTAAACTGGTCTTGTTTATCATCTGGGGAGCAAAAAAAATGTCACCATCACCGAGGTATTCAGGCCCCAGCCAAGATTAATAAATAAAAAAGTCAGATAAACTGAAATAGAATGGCCTGTACTTTAGCAAACCACTTCTAACATTTCAACTGTTGGCCAAAAAACATACCATGTTACCTGTTACATAAAACGAATTTGGGAAATAGCAGCAAAAACATATTCTTAAAACCTGAATTGGTTGGTCCTAATTTCATCTCATCAGAAAGATTCACCTCCTCGTCACGTGCATCATTAAAGTGTAACCATTTCTGCAGGAATGTTTGCACGCTCTCAAAATTAAATTATTAAAAAAAATAATAATGGACAGGGACCAAAGTAGATGACTTAAACTGCAGGATCATTGTGTCAGCAAGAAGCTTTACTGACACTTCTCTGCTGTAAATTTAGTAACAGTTTCCCTAACCTGCTTTATAAATTATTAAAATCTAATTCTAATTCAACAAGACTACATCCAGCCAAACAACCTTACAGTAAACACTGATCTCCTTTTCATCTCCCCAAATGAAGATACGCTCCCCTGAATACGCTATCACACTGAAACACAGTTTCAAGGAACAGTGGAAGAAAAAAAAAACCCGAGATTATTTATTGTGTGCGAGGGGAAAAGCTGCAAGCCCAGCCACTGCTTCTTGTTTCTTTCAGCAGGGGATCTTATTTTATTTCCCAAGTATTTTGGTAAATACGAAGCCACGCACATCAGATCCGCTGGTCCCCGGGGGGAGGGGGACGGGGTGTTAATGCACGGGGAGGCGAGTGGACGTGAAAATACCAACGGATATCACCGGGGAAGGCAGCCAGAGGCTCGCTCCGCGCCCGGGGAAGCAGGGGAGTAATTAGCT
>NW_010267072.1:5820-28260 GCF_000690775.1 Eurypyga helias | reverse complement strand
ATATATAAATATGTATTAAACATATGTACTTAAGAGAATGAATATCTATGGAGACAAACATTAAGTCTTCATATAACTGTTGCTGGGGCTTCGTTCATCTGGTCCTGCTGCAAATAGTTGCAGCAACTGGATCTGTCCGAGCAAGCTGTTGCGAAGAAATGAAAACGCTGTGTTTCAGAAGACCTGTTTGTTTAACTGTTCTCAAAGTCCTGGAGTGTCTTTGGAAAGAAGTTAACTGTCCTGTCAGCACAGTGGTGGGTATGCAGTTGGTTGCAGCTCCAGGTTGTTGAGGCATGGTGGTACAAGAAGGCGGAGGCCAGACCCTGGCCAGTGTCCCTCAATCCTGCTCCTGCAGCTCGGGGGGAATTTTTTTCCCTGCTTGGCACCAGCAGGGAATGGGGCCAGTGATCCTCTGGCTCAGCGTCATGGAAGGTTGACTAAAAGTTTGGGATCTGGCTGGGGTTTGTTTGTGAAGGCGTGTGGTTTTGTAAGGGTTAATTTTCTTTCCATAATTGTTCGCCGTAACGTGTATAAGACCTCCACCTTGATATGATTCCTAGCAGATTAGGGATATTAGATAATTTCCTTCTATTTATTGTACTACTGCACTGTATTATCTTTCTATCACTCAGATAATTACTAAGGAAATCTACATTAATTTTTTTTGGCTAGCACAAGGAACTGCTAAACACTGGCATGATGTATTGATGTTTTACACAACAAAAGTTTTCCTCCTGTCATTGTACAATAAATAAAAAGATATTTATCAAAATGCAAAGCCTTTCATGGATTTTAAAGAACAAAGCAAATAAAATACAAGATGAGCATGGAAGCAAAACCTAGAGGCTTCCTTAACTGAACAAAATTAAGGACTCTGAAGCCTGGAGTACTGTACGTATTAAACACTCACATTCAAGTAAGATGTTGTTTGCTAAATTATGAATGTGTGTAATTAAAATCTAGTGGCTGTTTCTATGAAAGATTTACAATGTTATTTCATCGTTTGTCATGGCTAATTAACAATATTAGATGAAGTTTTTCTTCTTCAAAGGTCTGATTTTTTCTCATTTATTTATGTCAGAAGTGATAAACAGAGTAGTTAAAAGCTTCTCCGGGTACAGTAGTGAGGAAAGCAACATGTTCTTTTACACCTCGAAGGTTCAAGGTTCACATCCCTGCGGAGTAAAGCAACTCCATCTTCTTTCTAGTAAGAATAATTAAAATTTTCAAAGTGCAGAAGTAGCAGCCTTAAATACAGCACGGAATAATTCCGAACGTAACAAAGTGTTGTGGGGCTTGATGGATGAATAAGAGAGAGTAAGTATAAAATACCATGAATTAAGCCAGCCGTATTGCCTGAATAGTTGAGACGAGCCTTGCACGAGCAAACAGAGCAGGGTGCACAGTTGTTTCTCCTTCCCCCTAAGCATGCTGGGATCGTGTGCCGCGATTCTCGCGTTGTACATGTTCTTGGCCTCAAAGAATTGCCCAGGACTGTAGCAGCTGCCAGCAGCGTTCGCTTTACCCACCTCTGAAATGCAGCTGCTTCTTGGGGTAAAACACGACCACGAGGACCAAGAAACACTGTGTACATTTTTGATTGGGGTTGCAGGAGGGATTTAGGTAGGATGGAAGTAACTCCCACCCTGGAGGTGGGAATCAACCGCAGCCCTGCAGTTGGCTCTAGCACCTAAGCGTGCCTTGGGGGTCTTTGATACGGGGTGGTGGGTTCGCGAGCTTGCCTTGATACCGGGTGACTGCGGTCAGAAGTTGAAGTGTGCTGAGCCCAGGAGCCCTGTAAATCCTCCGTTAATGCTTTGCTCTGTATTGACCAATGTGCATTTCTATTTATTTTTCTTTTCCAGCCCCAGCAACAGCAGGTGGCTACGCAGCAGTTGGCCTTTCAGCAGCAACTCTTACAGATGCAGCAGTTGCAACAGCAGCACCTCCTGTCTTTGCAGCGTCAGGGGCTGCTAACGATCCAGCCTGGCCAGCCTACTCTGCCTTTGCAACCCCTTGCACAAGGTAGGTGAGGGGTTTGGGAGCCGCCGGCTGTCTGGCAAAGTGATAGCAGGCATGCACACGCGCACAACGGTGTCACTCGGCGAGAGAGGGAGAGAGATCTCATAGGCTCGTAAAATAATAAGCACAGAAAAATCCTGACAGGCAGGGTAGGCATTATAAAGATATTTTATGAGAAGGGCAACGCTGAAATTCTGGACTGCTCCGGCTGGCAGGAGGCAGGCGGTTTGGAGTTCGGATTCAATTTGCACAGCTATAGCCGGTCTGGCGGGCTCGAAGCTGCTGGTTGTACTAATCTGGACGTGAAATCCTTCACAGGAGGCATCTTAATCGATTCTTGGTGCTGGGTTCATGGCTAAGGATAGCGTGAGAGCAGCTTTTCCTTTTTTAGTGTGTCATTTGGGCCCTTTCTGGTTGCAGCCCGGCGAGGAGCTGGGCGCGGAGGAGCTCTGATCCACACGCTGCTGAACTGTAGAAATTGGATTGCCCTTTGTGGCAGCGGAGAGGGAGAGGTGGCAGTGTCTCCTCTCCACGCCTGTTTACACGGCCTTCAGTTCGCTGCCTGTGTGCATCAGGCTTCGTTCCTGCTTCCACACTGAGGCAAATTGGGATTAACTCCCTTTAATTTTAATGGTGTTATTGACAATTAGATTCTCCTACATCTTTATTCAGTCCTGCACTCTGCAAGGACTTACAGCTTTGCTGAAATCCCTACTTTTTTTAAAAAAAGATGCTAATACATTGTAGGCAAGAACTACTTACATCACAATACTTCTGACAGTGATTACAACCTGGGGTTTTTGTTCTCTCTTTTCGTCTTTGGCTTGAATATTTATTTTTTTTTAACTGGGTTTGTCTGTAAGCCTTGGGACATTTTACCAGACTTGCCTGAGCTCTGGCTGCAGTGACTAAGGCAGACTGTTTGAAGTTGGCAGGGCTCAGGGAAGACCAGGTCTTTCAACCATGGTGCTGGTATTTCTGAATAATTATGCCTTTTCCTTCCCTTGCCCCGTAATGTATTTAAACATCGCCCTCAACAACTCGAGTCAGCTCAGGTTGAATGATTTGGGCTCTTCAAAGCAGCCTTAGGGCTGCTACTAGTTGCTAAACCATACACTGAGTTTACGTTCAGCTCTGTTCAGCTAATCTGGGGGATGGGACAAAATTGCTTCAGTTCTTCACCCTCCTTTTTTGTGTGTAGCTGTGAAAGGAGTGTGAGGTGACTGGTGAATATGAACTTACATGGATAAAGGGAGACAAATCTGGGTGGTGGAGGCTGCTTTGCCGTGTAGCTAACCTGGTTTATTTAGACTTATTTTTGCCTAGACCCAAAAGGTATTTGAGCACTTAACTCCTGTCTTGAGAGCCTCAGCTTTTGGGGACCTGACAAGACTCAGTTTAGCTTTCCGGCACCCCAGAGCGGGACACCTGATCTGGACCGGCCCTGTGCATGAGTCGGACGTGTGAAGGGGGTGCCTGGTTGGGAGCTGCAGGATCAGGCCTGGGGCGGTTAGGTGGTCGGGCACCGTCGATGCGTGGCGTGATGGGAGAAGGCATGAAACGAGTCCAGGAAAAAGGGCATGTAGATGAAATGCCATTTATACTCGCAGACTGTTGTAACGTGCATTAATTACACTTCAGATTTATTGTTGGAAGCATCCCAGGCTATTCCCACACACCCACCGGACTCAAGCTTCAACCTTTCTAATTTTTCCCACAGCTCCTATAGCATTAAGTTTGCTCGGTGAGGTTCATTGTATAGTCCATCAGTTAAGCTGTCCAGAGGAGGGCAATTGGGCAGTGACAAGACACGCTCATGTGTAATGCGAAAGAAATGAATGTGGTGATGCATGAAGTGTAATCTGTGCGGTAACACGTCGGAGACACCAGTAGGTAATTCAGCAGTCGTGGCATTGATGGATATGGTTAGCAGGGTAGTGTAACTATTAGTCCTTGCCGAGAAGCGTATTTAAAACCTAAGGGGTGCCGACTCGCATGCCGGAGACGACATAAACATCGGCAGAAAGGGCTGGTTCTTGCAGGGAAATGAGCTGCGAGCGCTGGGGGCGGCTGGAGCCGGGGGCTGGGCGGCGGGAGGAAGGAGCAACTTGAGAATTGGGGCAGGTTGCAATACAGCACGGTATTTTATTTTTTTTTTATCAGCCAGACGATGGCTTAAAACTGATGTCATTATGAGGTTTAAATCAACTTTCTGCTTGCTTGAACATGGTCACCTGGGTATGGAGGTACAAGGACACAAAGAGGTTGAGCAACTCTGTTTGTCTTTGAGGCCGGTGATACCTGGGGTTGGGAAATTGAGTTCCGTGAGCAGTAATCTATCAACTGTCCCCACAACATACATTTTTTAAACCTGCGCCTACATTTTCTTTCATAATGAAGGGGACTAGTTGTCCTGAAAAATGCAATGAAGTGCCAGGGCTATAGTTTAAAATAATTGGTAATGGACACTTCTTACTTCAGAAAAAAATGGCATGTATCGTGCCCTTTTGTTTTCCGAACAGTTTGCAAAACTGAGACGAATACTGTAAATGTGCCTATAAAAAATAAAATCGTCCTTCTAGTAGATGTAGCTATGAATTTGGTTAAAAGCATTTTGCTTTTATTCTTAACTATCTGTAATAGTAATAAATGTTTCTGAGGAGAGACTGCTACTTTGTAAATGATATTTTTGTTATGTTTTTAGAATTAATACGTTGTCTAAAGCTATATTTTAGTTTCATTTTAGTTTTCAGTGCTCGCCTATTGTCTTACACAAAATAGCACATCCTTGAATGTTATATTTGTGCAATCGTTGCTGCTTGCTATTTAGACACAGCTATAATCTAGGTTTTACATCTCTGCATAGTAGCAATTTAAAAATAAACCACATTTCAGCAGCGTTCCGAGCTGCGAGAGCTAGATAGTTAGTGTCTGCAAAATCAAACTGCAGATCACACTCCAGCGAGTGCAAATAATAGGACTGAGACTGGTAGGTTCCTGATTGCTCCCGTAGATTTGGCCGTTGCGGGTCAGAATCCCGTTCCCGGTACGTACGAAGTTACGGCACCGGCAGTAGCGATCTCGGGTAATTGCAGCGCAGTTCTGGGAATCTGACTTAAAATTTAGCTCTCGCTGTTAAAATGAAACTGCTAAATGGTAAATTACATAATTTATTGCAAGTGTTCATGGATCTATTTGACTTGCTTTTACCATTTGTTCTATTATTTTATTTAACCATTTTGCTGGATGAGTAATGAGCATACCTTTCGGCTGCCCAGTTTGACAGGCTAGTTAGGAATTCTCTTCAGAATTATTCTAAAAGAACTATATTTGGGGAAGGAGGAGGAAGGGTTTTTTTTGTAATTTTATTTTATTAATCAAATGATGTCAATGACGTGGCCATTTCTAAGTGATGGGTTGTGTGCAGAGGTTCATGACATCACAGTTAACTCTTTAATATCATCCAGCCTGAAATCCTCCTTATTATCTCCAGTATTTTCCCCCACGCCCCCCCAACTGGGTGTTTATCTATAATTTTTCTTTCAATATGCGGTATAGTGTTAGTGCTAACAGGAGTTACACTGGTGTGGGAAGTTGGACCAAACCCCTTGGTTTTTAGAGGATCTACAGCCATTTATAAATATCGTGTGTGTGTGTATATTTTAACGACTAACGCTTGCAGGGTTTTCCTTGGGATGAAGCATTAGTAGGTCGAGAAGTGACCAGGAGGAAAGGGGAAGGGGAGTGGAGACAGGGGGACAGGGAGAGAAGGAGGCAGTGCTAGCCCGTCTCTAATTACAAACCTGCAGAAATCCAGATGAGGGGGTGGTGGCACAAAAAGAAAAGGGAAAAAAAAAGCCAGTTATTCTTTCACTATTTGCTTATTCTGGAAAATAAAAATAGGTGTCGACTCATGCGGTCTCGTATCAATATGTTATCATCAACAGACAAGTCTATTCACTATTGTTCCAATTGAGTAAACAGTGGTGTAGGGGTCAGCCCTGCTCGCAGGTAATTGTTAGTGCGCAGACAGTCCTGTCAAGCGTGTTAGCTAAAAATACATCCCACGCTGTCACTTCGCAAGGTGTTTGAAAATAATAGCCCCCGTACAGGAAAACAGGACACAGGCTTGTGTACTGACCTTTTTCTTTGTTTAATTTGCTCAGAGGTTTAATTTCAGGGGACAAGTAATAATTGAATATGTCTAATAACTAAATGCTCATTTGGGACAAAATCCATCAAAATATAATTGGCATTTGGGGCTGATGAAAGGAAAATGACATGGCTGTGGAGAAACGGATGTGTCCTAAGAATATCTGATCACTTAATGTATAAATTGAAGCCTCTTTCATAATATATATTAATTGCAGATACTTAAGGATTTTAGCATTTTTTTGTAGAGAACTGTTACCGGAGACCAACTGTTTTTGTTAATGCTAGTCTGGGAAAGGCGGGGAAGGTTATTGGTCTGTCGTGCAATAATTTACTCCTCTTTGATATGCAAACGATCCACGGTGAATATAAAAAAATCCTATCAGACTCATTTCACAGTTCTTAACCACTTAGATTCTCTGGAGTCTATCGCCTCATTAGACCAGTGCTCTCCAAAGCTAGCATAATTAAAATCTTTAACAGTTTAGCAAAGTAAAGATGTTTGGCTGATCACGTTGAGATGATTATCTATCCATTGTATTCTAAATGACAAAAATAAATTAAATTTAGACCTTGGCATTTTTTATTATGTGTTTCAAATGAATATAATGCATACTGCCTTTTTTTTATTATTATTATTTCAGTACCTTGGGTTGGGTGAGATACATGCCTGTGTGAGCTGCTGCTGTACACTCAGAAAATGGCAGGTTTCCTTAGGATAGCTCCAGTGCTACAATACGCTGAAACAATGAACAGTCATCCAGATGATGATCTGGAAGTGCAGCGATGAGAAACCTCTTTAAAAACGCACAGACGCTGCCTTTTATTATGTTTTTTTCCCCTGAATATTTAAGTGATGCATCTCTAGTGCTGATTTGTTCCCATGGCCTCCTCCGAAAGAGCACTGGAACAGTCTTCAGCGAGAGAAACTTGACTTGTTTGATCATGTCGCAAGCGTAAGCTTTACCCAAAAGCAGGATCTCGGCGTGAGCCCATGTCACGCCGACGTGCGCAGCTCCCCTTCCCGCCTCCGCTTCGCCCCACCGGAGTTTTCTCTTGCCTTCTTCATTGCATGCTGTGTCCTGAGCCTGCTGTCCTCTTGGCACAATTAAAAAAAGGGTTTATTTTTTATTATTATTATTATTTCTCAAAGCTTATTTTATGTTTTCACTTTACTTTTGAATGGCTCATTAGCATCCATCTAAGAAATGACAGTAATAATAGTGTTACTTGTATAGAAAGTTACACAGTTTTTCAGTAGACACATCCATCAATTAAGTGAGCAGTTCAAGAAACCAAAATTAATGAGAAAGATAGGTGTGTTAATGAAATAATCATAGTATAATCAATTTGACTGTTAAAATTTGAAAAGCATTTCAGGAAGACAATATGAATTCATAATTTATGTCTAAAAGTGATTAATAAAAACTGTATTTAATAACAAAGCTATTTGTCATCATTTAAAACTTAAGCACAAAATTAGTCATATTGTGGTTCATGTTGTCATAATAATAAAGTTGAGTGTTTTTTTTCCTGAGACCTTCCTTTCTTTTAAAAACAGGTTAGAAAGTATTCATTCTCCTAAAAAAAAAAAAAAAAATCGAATTTAAATTTCTCCAGCCGACTGCAGAGTAGCCCTTGGCCACCTTTGCTGTCTGCCTTGCTGTGAGCTTGGGGCCATTTCTGCCTGAGTCGGGATTGTGGAAATGGGCCCTCTGGGCTAAAAATTATAAAAAATACTACTGCTACTAACTAACATGGTGTTTGGGGGCGGGTGTCCTTTTGTGTGGATCCCCCTGCCTCACACCTCGGATTTGCCTTCCATAGGTATTGCTGGGCTCCCACCAGAAAATTTAGCAGCGACGTGCAACGTTCAGTATTAGCCTTTAGTTATTAAAAAAAAATACATGCGCAAACACACACACACATCTAACACTAGGCTTTGTTTACTGACTCTTTGATTTAATTACTGTTTGAAGACGGCCGAATTAGCTGTTAATTGATTTAATTATCCAATTTGTTTGTTTCAGGCATGATTCCAACAGAACTGCAGCAGCTCTGGAAGGAAGTGACAAGCTCGCACACAGCGGAGGAGGCGGCCAGCAACAACCACAGCAGCCTGGACCTGTCCACCACCTGCGTCTCCTCCTCCGCGCCGTCGAAGACCTCCTTAATCATCAACCCGCACGCCTCAACGAACGGACAGCTCTCGGTCCACACTCCTAAACGGGAGAGGTAGGTGCCGGTGGGCTTTCCACCCGTCAGCGTCTCCGAACGGCGTGCCGAAAGGATGGCAGGGTTGTTGGGAGCGGTGGCCAACCGCCTTGGCCTCGGTTTTGTCCTCCACGTCCTGCTCTGCCTGATTTTGGCGTGGCTGAATGGAGCCTCCACTGGGCAGAATACGCTCCTTTTGTTTAGATCTTTATGGCTTGTTAATTGGATCAATGTGGGCACAATTAGCTAATTAGAAGTGCATTGGATAAGCGTACTGGGGGAAGTGTGAAGCAGTGGTTTTTTGAGTTTTGCTTCACGGGGGATGTTCCTCTTGATGTGCTTTGGCTTTGCAGACTGGAGGCGAGGCGGAAAAAAAAAGTGTTGGTCAGTACAGGCTGTTCTACTGCCCGTTGTCCTGCCAGATTGCAGCACCCCTTCTCACCTAACACATCTGCCTTCTTTCCTCTGTATTTACCCCCTTTCACAAGACAGAATAGGCTTGAGTTCACCAGGTTTCTCTAAAACAAAGTGGGCATTTTTTTTAACCGCTGATAAAATTAGCTAACTGGTGTTGTTTGGCTTTTAAATGTGTGAGTTAATTTATACTTGCTAGGCTTGCCTTGTCAAAAGAAATGGCTTAAATCAGGGGTTGTCTGTTGACATGCTTCTCGGCGCGGCTCTGCTTTATTCCAAAGGATGCTTTATTGCAGGTTTGTTTCTTTACACCCCCAGATTTCACTGAGGCGTGTCTAACAACATAACTTTTGCTTACGGTGAGATAGACGGTCCCAGGAGCTCGGGGTGCCAGTGCCTGCTGCAGCCTCGGCAGCGCTGCTGGCGGAGGAGGAGGAGGGTCTCCGGGAGCGCGCGTGCTGCGTGGGCACACCGGGGAGGGCAGCGCTTCTTTGCATTCAGGAGAGTCCCCTTGCCCATCTAGAAATGTTACAGCAGACGCTAGTGGAAGCTGGATTTTATGGAAACTGATGGCTTTGTCTTTCCATCCTCCTTTCATTCATTAGAAAGAGGATAATGGAATTTTTAAGCCATAGAGTTTATATTTCTGGGGGTCTGAAAGTAGATTGATAGGAAAGCTATATAAATACCTCTTATGTCTTTCTAATATTAAGAAAATAGTGCTGTTGGGAATAGATTTTAAAGGAGAGCACACCCACTGTTGGAAGAGCTGCTGTGTGTAAGGCATCGTTTCATGTCCGTTGCAAAGACGTGTGGGGGAACCTCAGCGTACGCATTTATAATGCATGTAAGTGTCAAGGACATGGTTTTCATGAAGACTTACATGGGACACTAAAAAACAATTTGCTGTTTATTAAACAATTAAATTCCCTCTTTGCTGCATATAGAGCTGAACAAGATGGGTTTATGACTTTTCAATAAATTTTTTATCCATGTTTTTCTTACCGAGTATATAAAACAAAAAACCCATGCGGTGAAATGGATCCTCTTTCACTGAACAGAGGCACGTGCTGTCTGCTAATGGCAATCCAGCCGAGGAAACAGTATGCCATTGCTGTTGAGTTTGAAACGCAGTGGAAATGCAGGAATCTTTCTGAAGTAAGAATTGTCTCTGTGGGTACTGTCAAGCAGAACTGGAAATCCATGTGTCTGAGTCCTGTAATTGTGACCTGGAGGCAATTGGGTATCTACAAACAAGGTGATACGTATGTTTTTATTAGTAAAGTTCCAAGTAAATTAATTAGGAAGGCATAAACATGCCATGGTATTGTTCGTGCTTGTCTTAGTTTAGAAGACTTAAACTCCTCAGTAGTTGAATTGATAGCTGTATTGTTAAGGCTTGCCACAATACTTTCCTTACATATGTATTGAGTTCTCTCCAATATCAAAATACAAACCCAGGTATTTTTAGGAATACAAATAAGAGAGCTGCAGACTTCGCTTTGTCTTGGCCTCTGTTTGGTACACTGAAGGTTTATGCCATCCATTTGCTGCAGTGATTGAATTACATCTTTATCCATAAGTAGAGCAGGAGACTACACACAGAAGAAAGCCTACTGATGCACTTAAGGGTTTTGTTGCAGTCTCATCAGGCACCGTGGTGCCTGCCTGGATTTCATATGACGCGCAGACTCCTCTCGCTGAGATGTGTTGCACCCGTCTCCTTTCTGAAAGGGTATTTATCTGCCAGCAGGGTGTTTGGCGAGGTGAGGGAAGGATTAGCATTGCTCCACTGTCAGGTGTATAGTTGAAAGCTCACAGAAGGTGAAATTTTAGCACACCTGCAGAAGAGAGAGCACAGGCATCAGTAGGGTTTTGGTGATTTTCTGACTGCAAAGGTTAAGACCAGGGGAATTCCACGGGTCTGGTGGGAGCACGAGTTTGCTAGACTAGAGTGAAATCCATGTTGTGCCCAGCTGGTTCAGTGCAACAACCGAGCTTGCAAATACAGGGGGACTTGGGGAGGTGGTCCCTGGCCCAAGCTGTGGTCACATGTGGCTGTGGGAAGGGCCCACAAGGGAAATATCAGCCCTCCTGCTGCCTGACACAAGTCTGCAGCTGGGGCTGGCCAGGGCAGGTTTTTAGGTTGTGGCTTCTCCCCTCTCATTCCTGCACCTTCTGTGCAACTGGCTTTGGGCTGATACAACCAAGAGCTATTTATTTAGATTTAAACAATAAAAAGCACATAGTAAAAGCTGTAAGTGTCCTAACAGTTAAGCTCAGCCACATCGTAACGACTGCCCAGCAGCAATAAATAATCATATACAGGTAACATTAACTTTCAGGGTGTGCCGTAAAGCTGTTTTCCGCCCCCCTCCCCCTTGGGCTTTTGAGAAGGAGTGGGCTGCAGAAGGCAGGTTGGTTACGTGGGAGTTACTATCATCACTGGCATCTCTGGCACTTGTCACCGGGATAGTTCAGGCTGTGTTTTACGGAGTTCCTGATCCCACAGGTCAGGTGGCGAGGCTGCTCGAGACCTGTGAGACAGGAGGCACTCAGCTGACCGCAGCAGCAGCACCTGTGTAAAAGTCATCGGGCGAGCAGCTGAACGTCTTGGGTAAAAACACATTCTGGTTATAAACAAGGATTTAAAATAGCAGGAGAAATAGTCATTGGCTGCTCAGCATGCCCACGGCTCGCTGTGCCTCCGGCCCAGCCCTCGCAATTGTGCACAGGGAAGACTTAGTCCTGCGGGGACACAGCTCTGGTGTCACCGGTGACGCTGGCCACGCTGCGGCTGCTGGGGCAGCCACGCTAGGACCCGAGCGACAGCAAAAGTGGCACTTCATGGCGAAAAAGCAAATGGGAGGTGGCCAGGGTCACCCCAGGATGTTTGAAAAGTAAAGATAGGTTCAAAAGCAGGAGGCATCCTCTGCTCCTGGGTGCGGGCCGAGGAGCATCGTGGTGCTGCTCTCGGTTTCTGCGTGCTCTGTGTGTACCGTTTCCGCAGGAATGAAACAATTCCAGCTATAAATAATGGGTTAATGCTTTCATTCATTTGGGCTTTAAACGTATATTACATCTATGCTTTTGTCCCACATTTTGCCCGGTTTCTGTAAGTAGCAGCAGCAGCAGCTCTGGGGTTTGGTGCACAGCAATCTGTTAAGGAGATAAATAATCTGCTTTGGCATGACACTCCTACTCTCCTCTTTAATTTGTCTTACACAAGGAAAATTATAATTAAATCATTCAGGGTAAACCCTTGAGTGTAGAGAAGGAAAAAACACACTTTGGTAAAGATTGCCAATAGAGACCAACTTCCCTGTTGTGCCGTGCAGAGACATTTATCAATATTCAGCACTATTAAAGAGAGAACATTTCGTGTGATTTGTGAGGCGGATGCCAAAGCTCAAATCAAGGCTTGTTAAGATCCTTTCCCCATGCAATCATGGGCATTCAGCATCATTAGAATTCAGCACTGACTGTGTGTTTCATGCTTTGATTTTACTCAGACAATTTAATAATGTTTATTGTGCTGATTATATATATAAATTCACTCAATGCAATAAACATACCTCAGTCATCAGTACCCTAAGGGAAATATTTAGTTATAGATACTTGTATTCACTCAGGATAAGCGAAAGTGAGACCATCAGCCAGCATGCAAACCTCTCATCATCTTATCAGCATTTGGGTTTCTTCAGTAACACGCATTTTCTCTACACAAGTAAATACATAAATAACGGGAGCCAGTTAAGTACATCTGCTGCGCTTAGAAACGTCAGGGACAGTACCCGCTTTTCGTCTTGATCCCCTGCATCTTATCCGGGGGAAGCTTGATTGTTTTCTTAAGAAAAATGGGAAAACAAGGCGGTTGGATGCCCGGTTGCTTTAGGTGACCGCAGACTTTATAACCTGATGAGCAGTGGGCGTCCCAAAACCTGTGTGCTTGGGAATATTCCCGATACGTATAGGTTTGGCAAAGCAGAACAGTGCAGAACTCATCAGTGCTTTGCAGTGAGCGGAGCTTGCCCCAGCTGTGCTGGTCCCATCCCCTGGCACCATTCTGTATTAACTGCAGCAGCGACAGGCGGTACGTAAACAGGGAGTTAATGACGGTCCCGACCTGTTAATTCAGGAAGTGCAGAAGCTAAGGTGAAGAAGATTGGGAGGTAGAGGCTGCATGTCCAAGAGACCTTTCTCCATCTGCCAGCAATCCCATGTTTGTCCCCTGTTGCCTTTATACCTTTTCCAACGATGCTTGAGTCTTGTCCTTCCACATGAGCAAGCAGCCCTCTCATAGGAGAAATAGGTGGGATAAACAAGGTGATTTTTAAATGCCTTTTCTGGCCAGCATCGCGGGCGGAAGGAGTCTGGAGAAGGCTCTGAAGGGAAGCGAGAGGAACGGCATGGCAGATCGTTGATCTGCTGGTTAGGCTTAATGCATTGTGTTTTACTGTTGTTATCTTCCGTGCCAGCTGATCCCCCATCAAAATCCCAAGGCCCTGAGATCGGGGCATTAGGATTCAGCACAATTAAGAATTACAGACTTCGGTCTATTATTAATGCTCGGGATGAAACAGTTCAGCCTGCAGTCCATACGCTCCCAGGGCCTGATTCTCTCTTGGCCTGTCTGTCCGCGTAGTCCCTGGCATTCGTTCTGCACTGGTGCCAGCATCAAATCTGCTCGTCCGTGTCGGCTCCTCACAGTTGCTCCCTGCAGTTGATTCTAGCTTGTTACACTTTACCATCAGCAGAGTTTCATTGGATTAGGTTACCTCAAATCCATTCCCCCTTGAGGAATTGGTGTTCCTGGGACCTTGTCTCCCAGAAGGGATTCAGCTCCTCAAACCCATCATGACCCTTATGTTGTTACCCACAGTCTGAGCAGCTCAGGTGCCTCCATGCAGCTTCCTGGCTGCGGAGCCAGGTTGGAGCCGTAGACTCGAGCGGAGCCTGGACACCCAGCTGCATATCCAGTAAACCATCCAGCGCTCTCCACGGCTGCTGTTGCTTCTCATGGCACCAAGTGCGGGTGTCGGTGACGCTGTGACAGCCGGAGCAGGACGCTGGCCGAGCTGCCTCCGTTTATTGTGTGCAGATACAGCCCAAAGCATTCCGATACCTGATCCCCTTGGCACTCGCTCCCCCGCCAAAGAAATCACCACCCGTTGCTGTACGCGCTCCTCGTCTGAATCGCTTCTCTGTGTAATCGGCTTTGAAAAAACACCAGCCGTGACTCAGACCTGGAGTTGCTAATCTTCAGCTTTAAGCCTTATCAGGCACTTTTTATCGTTGCCGCTTTTCGGGTTCGGGGCTGTAGCGTCCCGTGCGTTGCCCGCACCTGCCGTCCGCCACGGCGCTCGTGTTTTTGAGGCGCCCCTTGCGCAGTCACGGGTACGACACCGCGTGTTCCCCAGGCTGCCCGGGAGCTCTTCGGTCAAACGGTGCTTTCCAAAGAACTGTTTCACAAAGCCCTGGGAACGCGTTTGATTTGCTTTCCCCTACAAAAGGTGTGACGATAACCAGTCTGTGATTACGTGGTGTGGCCCTTTGCTGCACGAGGGTGCTGTGTGTGACACTTCGCCGGCCTCGGAAAGCCGCCCCGGCATCGGGGAGCTCCCGCGCGCCCACGCGTCCCTGCTTTCTGCTCCCGTGTAGTAACCGTCGGTTGTACAACTCCGAACACTAAGCTAATGTATCAAAAAGCACTTAAAATAGATTGGGTGAGCCTTGGCAGACGCCTAACAGAACTTTTCCAAATTTTAGCATATGTATTGTTTTATTCCTCCATCTGGCCAACAGATCATTGTTTGATATCTGAGTGCTTTGCATATCTCCTCCCTTTTCTTGCAACTGAGATACTTACACGTGCATTTAATACAGCTTAATGCTATTTTTACATGCCAGAGACATAGCTGATGGCTTTCCGTTAATTGTGTGCACTTTGCAGTTAAACTTTTGCTAAAACATTCCTGTCTAAATACTTAAAAGTCCAATGAAAATTTGTCCTCTTCTTTTATTGGAGGTGTTTATGTAGTAGTCTTTAAAAGGGACCTGGTTTTGGTTTACTGCACCGTGGATTCCTGTTTCTTTTTATTCCCTCCTGTGTGCATGTTGTCCTTCCTCGGTGTTTGCTCTGGAGAGCTGGCCGTCCTGAGGAGCTGAGCAGGGAGCTAATGGAGAGAGAGGTGGTGGTTTTTTTATCATACGGATCGCAGCCTGAGAGTGGAAAAGAAACACCCTTGAAAATGCCATAAAAGTGGAGGAGAAGTTGGGTGATTTTTGTGTGACTGTTTTCTCTGCTGCTCAGTAAAAATCGAGCAGTTAGTGTGACAGCTGTTATATCATGTTATATCGTACTGCTAAGATATTGAGTAGCATTTAAAGTAAAACTCCACCATTAAGCTGTATAAACTTTATCCGTTTCACTATGGTTTAATGGAAAAAAATGAGTTTCTCAATAAAATGACATCATTTTTCCCAGGTTGTAATGTTCACTTTACAACTGTTTTTCTTTAATTCAATTTATTTTACTTTTCTTTTTCTTGGCATCCTTTTTTTTTTTTTTTCCCCTTGCAGTTTGGAGAGGGGGAAATCTCTTCTCGTAGAGCAGCTAGCTGCTGCGCAAACCTCCTTTCCCTTCTCCCCCTATCCCTCGGCATCCTGTGCTAACCTGGAGCTCTGTTTTTGTCACTCAGACAGCGTTACGTTTTCAAAGCAGTGAGATGAGCGCTGAGATCTGGTAATGGGCATTTGTGGCTCTACCTGCTGCACGTTGAGGGGTGGGGGGGGAGCCCGAGGAAAATTTACATTGCGTTGCTTACTGCTGGAGCAGCGTTTGTGTGGTGCCACGGGGTGCTTTGCCATTCAGCCGGTGGTTTTAAGGTGGGAGGGCTGCGGTTTCTTCTGTGTGATCAGCAAAGACGTGTGTCTGTTATAAGGTGTATTCTTCTCATTAAAACGATGGTATAAGCCCAGGCAGGGAAACTGCTAATGTGTGTTGCAGCTTGTCATTTTGGGCTGTGTGAAGAAAGAAGATAACTATTCCTTTGGGAAACGATCCCAGGATCCGAGCAACAGATCCGCTAGCCAGCAAATTCTTTTTAACTGTAATTTTCCTTTTTGCTCGTACTCAAAAATAACATCATGATGGACCCTTAAATACCATTTCATACCCAGAGCACAATTTCCACAGCACAGGTGGTGCTAATATAGGACAGTCCCCTAGGCACTTGTCGCCAGGAGTTGTACAGCTTGTTCAGTGTCTGCATCCATATGGCAATCTGTCCCATTCATAGAAAGACATTGTAGCTGTGCCTGTGGGTGCTGTGGTCAATGTAGTGTAAAAAGTAGATATTTTTTTTTTTAACTCTCGGCAACCTATGTTCTGCTGTTTGTTTTATTGTAGAATCCAATTTATAACGTGGGGGAAGAAAAATCAGCTCAGCAAATTCCAGAACAATCTCGCTGGCTTCGGGATGCGTTTATTCTTGGAGCGCGTGGTTAATCAGCAGGTGCGCAGCCCTGCACCCAGCGCCGCTCTAACGAACAGTTTACAAGAAGGCTTGCTCGGAAGAAACATTTTCCTTGTTGTTTATACTGTGAATTAACTCGGAGGTTGCAAAGCTGTAAACCACGTTAGCTGGCCGTGTACATCACGCAAGTCTGTTGCTTAATACTTCTTCCCTTCTTTTTTTCTTTTTTTTTCCCCCTCTTTTCCTGCAACGCTCCGTGGGTTTTCTTGCGTGTGCTGTACCTGGGAAGGATGCTGAGCCCCTCGGTACCGCGTGCGGTGATGCTGCCCAGCCAGGAGCTGGTGGCTGCTCCTGAAAAGGGGGCAAATCACAGCCGAGGGGCTCTCTGAAAAACGAAGGGCTGAAGTGTTAGCATTGCACAGCGGTGCCGATCTAAACAAGTGAACGTGGTTGCTCTGGTATCTATCATTCCAGCGCCAAATGTTGTTCTGTTTTAGTGTGACTATTTGTTATGCCTTATAGTAAACACAAACAAATAGACTGCCTAGCACCTGCAGCAGCATATGATATTTACACTACCTGTGTGATTCAGCGCGCTTCCCTGGGGAAGTAGGCTTGCGTCCTCTCCGTTTTAGTGCTTTTTTAAATAGCATTCTTCGGAGGGAAAGCATGTGGCAGACAGAATTCAATGCTTCAACCGTATTTCTCCCTCGGAGTCATTATTTATCTTAATTATTTTTCATAAACATTTTCCCAAAGGGCACTTTTCCTGGCTGCCGCGGGGACGTGCGGTGGGTGAAGGCTCGCCCAGCGAGCTGCCAGGCTGTATGTGATGTGACAGTCGCCTTCTGCGGGGGTTTTGTTGTGCCTGTGGGACTGGGCTGGAAAATACTGACGTGAATAATCTGTGTTAATCATATTTGTTGACGTATCACCGGTTTACATAAGGGTGAAAGATTTGCCTCAACTCTAAATGTAACAGAATAGAATTTTGTTAAACAAGAGTAGATCTTGTTTCACAGTGTTTTCTTTTACTATAAATTTACATGTAACAACAGAATATAAATTACAGTAAAATCAGGTTGGCAAACAGGATCTTTTTACGAAGTATGTATGTACGTTTGTAATTTTACGCCTCCGTCTCGGTGAAGTCCAAGGTCTAATCCTGTGTTTTTAAACTTGTGCGTGTTCTTAAAAGCGTTGCTGAATCGGGGCCAAGGCCTTGCCATTGCCACCTCCCTCTGCCATACGAACTGGGTGTGGAAGAGGGATGGGACTGCTGTGCTGAAAGCCAGTTCAAAAAAAAAAAAAAAAAACCCAAAACAAAACACACCAAACCAAAACCAACCAACACATGAACAAAAAACCCACAAAAACCAACACCAAAACCCAAGAAAGTGGTAGGATCACATTTTTTTCCTAATTAAGCTAAGATACTGAATCAGTCCGTTTTCATCAGAATGAATTAGGAGGCTGTTCAGAGAGGAATAAAATGAGATTTAACAGGGATAAGTAGAAAGTAGCCCAGCTAGGAAATAAAAATTCCAAACCGCCGGTTTGACGTGACACGTCAGCTGCTCGGCATCGGTTGTGTGGGAAATGGCTGAGGCATAAGCAGGGTTGGGAAATTAAGGTGGGACACTCTGTGCCATGTCTTAGTTAAAAAGGCGAATACCGTCACGGGAGGCATAAACATGCGTGTTGCATCCGAGTCCTCCTTTTCCTGTTCTACTTTACGCAGAACCAGTTAAACCACATTAAGAGTGCGGTGTAAAATTGGCCACTCTCTTGCAGAAAGGATAAAGAGGAGCGGGAGCAAATATAGAGGAGAGCAGCTAGGATGATAAAGGAGTTGGAGGGAATAGGCTATGAAGACAGATTAAAGGGAATTAAAGATCTACACCCTGGAAAAATAGAGGCTCTAGGAGGATGTGATTATGGTATGTGAGTACATGAAGTGATGCTACAAAGAAGAAGAGGGAAAAAATTGTTCTCATTAGTTAGCAGTGCTGGAATTTAAAATCCAGCGTTTCAAATCGTGCGCGTCTGGGTATATTTGATGTACTTCTCACTACAGTACCTAGCACACGGTTGAAATAAAAAATAGGAGTTTTAAATAGTAGAGAAACTCGTTAATTCAGGTGCAGGGAATGAACTTCCACCTGAGATAAGTGATGGATTCAATAGTGGTTCTTTTTTGCAATGGTCCTTTCTTATAAATGGTCTAGAAATACCTTCCATCCTTCCAAGGAGAGGATGTAGGGCAGCGGCTGTCCGGGCCTGGTGGCAGTTCTGTTGGGGGTTGGAAGAGGGGGTGTCACTGGAAGAAGTATGTGCTGGGGGGCCATAATGCCGATTGATAATCCAAACCTTCAGTGCATAGATACCAGAAGATGATGCGTCTGACTATCCAGGTGGCTTATACTCTTTGCAGTGGGGATGGGGGTAGAAGAGAAAGGGAAGTTTAGGTGGATTTTGTCTTGCTGCAAATGCTCCAGCTCTTCCCTGGCAGAGGCATATAGAGAACAGTGCCACAGGAGGCACGAGGATGGGGAGCAGTGATTCGGGGTGCACTGCTGGCCTTGTGTTACAACAGCAGTGCTACGGCCCTGCTTACTACAGGAGTATGCAAGTTAGTGCAGGCTGATTAGAAGACAGGATTTCAGCCTGTAGGCTGCAGTTTTAACCTGATTTGTCTTAAATTGGTGTAGTCATTTAAAATGTAATATACCACTCCTGTTACTTCCAATAGGGCTTGATGTAAAACATGAGCTGCTTCTACTCCGCGGTCTGGACGTGGACTCAAGTAATGAGGAAGGGGAGAAACACAGCTTTAAAAAAAAAAAAGCCTCCAAAAATATGCAAGCCAGCTCTAGGAAGAGCTGTCACTGGCCACGCCCATCAAATGCCACCGCTCCCGAAGGCCCACAGCCCTCTGCTAAAGCGCTGTGCAGCGGTGGAGAGGCATTTACCTTGCTCAGATGATTCTCTGCTCAGATCAGGTACCTGCTTTCTGGGCAGTTAGGAGGCTTGGCTGGAAGCGTAAATACCTAGAAATCGTCTGTTTCATTATATGGCTTAGTAAGTTTCTTGATTTTTTTTTTTTTTAAATTATTGGAGTGTTTTTAAATTCACAGTTGAGAGGGGAAGGGGATGCTAAGCCACCTTAGTAAGAATTCAGAGGGTTTTGCACCAGTGCAGTTTCACTGCAAAACATGTCTTTATTTGATTGATTTTGTCATGAAGACAGGAACTTGCATTCGAGTCCATTTGGTACAAGGATTTAATCATCACTGCTTCTGGTTTGATTTTAAATCCGATACAGTGAGTGTTTCTGACTCAGAATTGTGACAGTTTCACCAACTTCATTCTGCTGGTGCCTTTTGATGAGCTGAAGAGCTCAGCGGGCAGTCACGAATACGGGAGACCTGTGTTGGTTCCCAGTTGTGTCTCTCCTCCTCCTGTACAGGACCAAAATCCTGGCATTTTGCCTCAATGGCTGTGCCATCCACATCAGACCAAGGGGAGATGTGGTGTGAGACTGAGCCTTGTGCTCCTGCCTGGACCAAACACTGACATGGGTTCCGTGGCAGCTGGCAAAGATGAGGTCACTTCCCGTTGCTCCTGAGAAATAAAATACAATTTTTTAAAGAAGGGCAATTCTGCAGTTTCTGTGGGTGCTCTGCTCACACCCCTTCCAAGAAGAAAGCAGGAGATGTAGTATTGATTTTTTCAGTGTGCAGGTGTCTCAGGCATGTTCTCTGCACCGTTAAGAACGTGAGCAGATGCTTCATAACTGTAATAGAAGAAAATCAAGGATGCTTCTCTGCATCACTGCCTTCCCCCGGTATTTTGGCAAAGGTCATTGGCCCAAGCAGATGTGGAAGAGAAAAGAGTAGACTATGAAGTGTGTCAAAATCGTGAATACTTAAAATAGGCTCTACTGTGTGGCAGAATTACTATTTCTGAGGCTGCTGCTTAGCTGGCTTTTATATCCCCCCGTGACTTTTTTGCCAGCGTACGAGCGTGGTACCCGTTGTTGGGCCTTTAGGAAATACGGGTCGAATTAAACCGTACAGCACGGGTAGCTTTCAGGCTAGTGCTTTGGTTACTACTTTCTCCAGTGCCAAGCATGTTCCTGTCTCTCTTTGGGATGTAATGTCTTCTTTACTCTCGTTGAGGCTTAGCTGTCTGTGGTTTCTCTGTGTCCCAGAGTGTGCTTCCTCAGAGATGCACTGCAGATGCATTGCAAAAATTAAATGGCTGGAGTGGTCCAGGTGAGTGGGGCTGTGCAAGTACCAGCTTTGACAGCTGTCCTCGTCAGAGTAGGTGGTGAATTTGCTTCCAGACCCTCAGGAGATCCTTGGAGTTATGAAGCAACGTAGGTTGAAGAAGGCGGAGGTAAAACCTCCTCTCTTCTATCCAGCAAGCATAGAGGAGCTGTGGAAGTGCCTGGCTCTTCTCCCCTCCCCTTCTTACTGGAAACCGGTCTGGAGGCAGCAGAAAATAAGTGGATACTTAGGCAGTTTTCAGCTTCCCGCGTGGATTTTGTTACTCTGTCGTATGTCACGAACAAGCTGACTTATTGCCAGGGAGTCATTTGCTGTACTTAGGTGTAATAACATTGCACTGTTACATTATTTGGAAATAATTCTATTGTGTTAAGTATTTTTTATGCAAATTCCTTACAAGGAGGAAAAAAAACCCACGTCATCTTGATTTTTTTACATCATTTATTCTTTTCCTTCTTTGAAAATTACGTCTTGTTATAAAATGACTTTCACTAACTAGCGTTGCATCACCAGTACCCGACCATGAATATGCATTCCTGGGAAGGAGAGGGTGACAGAAACAAACACCTACTCTAATGTGTCATTAGAAATCAAACAGACCTAAAACTTGCTTCTGCTTGCCAATGCTCACATCTTCTGTCTCCGGCAGCGAGACCAAGGATGCATCCACGTTACAGGAACTGTGCTTGCATGCAGACAAAATATCGTTGTACAATTTAAGATTATAGGTTTGCATTTTG
The DNA here is from genome assembly GCF_000690775.1 of Eurypyga helias. Taxonomy (NCBI): domain Eukaryota; kingdom Metazoa; phylum Chordata; class Aves; order Eurypygiformes; family Eurypygidae; genus Eurypyga; species Eurypyga helias. The sequence goes on along the minus strand of NW_010267072.1, from coordinate 6,948 downwards.
CCCGCAAATCTGTTTGTTTATGTATTGGATTAAAATCTTCATTTTCCACCTCTATTTGCTCAAACAAAGTAAGTACTTAGATCAGTTAAACAGAGTTCTCCATTCATTTCCACCGGCTGCATCCTTTGTGTGTTACATCCGCTCCGGTATAAACCCTCTCTTTGTTTTGTTTTGAGGTGCTTCTTAAGGCTCTTCCAGGGAACAAGTGCCAATCTATAATATCTTCAAAAGTGGGATGGATAAAATAGCAGTAATCGGATACTGACACATAAAGGTCACCGAAAGGCACCGCTGAAACCCTCCCCGAGCGGGATGGGAGTCGCTGCCGTCAGAGAGGCGCGCTGCCTACGGAAGGGGCCTGCCTTTGTCTTTCTGTACTGAGGGGTTTTTTTTGCTTTTTGAAATAACTATTTTTGGTAAGTTGAAGTAGTTGCTCTGCTTTGTCAAATGGCAGTGGAGGCTATGTGTAGGTGTTAAGTATGTTACGCTTAGTATCGTGTTAGCAAAATGACCTTTTAAGTTCCCATTTACAGTCAACGCTGATTTTTCTGGTTATTGACAGCACTAGACTTTGACATCCCCAGCATTGTTTACGGCTTGATACTCTCGGTCACTCAAGTCATTTTCTTTGGACACAATACCAGGGTATCATGTCCGACATAGTTTGTCTTGTCTTGTGCAAGTTCCCTGGAAAGAGAAGAGATTTGCACTTGGATTTAAAAAATAAATACAAATCTCGGTAGGGCTCTTCCCGTTGACTTGGCCATGGCCTTTAGGCTCTCGCAGAGAAACTTTAAAAAACCCTGCTGGGGGTTTAAGCCATGTGACTCCTGTTGATATTATAATGAGATTTACAGTGCTTAAACCCCACAGGGGACTGACTCCTTCCTGGTGTCACACGGCGTTTCTGCAGTCATCCTGGTGTACGGGTACCGCGCGCTGGGTAAATGAAGATGATGACTGGTTGTTTTTTTTTTTGGTTCTGCCAATCCCACTGAAATAGTAACTCTTGTATGTAGCCTTTGTGGACTGTAATGGAGGGTTAACGTGAAAGTCAGCTTTCTCACCCTTCGCTGTGTTCGGGTGTGGAAGCAGATGATAAACCCCTTTATTTTCAGAGTTACTCTT
>NW_010267072.1:0-5778 GCF_000690775.1 Eurypyga helias | reverse complement strand
TCTTCCTTCAGCCGTTCTCCCTCTTTTTTAGCTGAGGAAGTGTGTGGTATAGCATTTTTTCTAATTTCCCTGCAAGGATTGCATCGGTCCCTTTGTTCTTTTAAAAAAATTACCTGATAGAGCTTTTCCTCACTTGCACGTTTTAAAAACCCTGATTAAGTTAGACCAGTGCAATATTCCCTTACGGAAAAGGCCTTTCTGAGTCTCTTTACCTACAGCGGGGGTTTTGGTAGGAAATTAACTGTGCACGTATGTGTGCTTATGTTTGAAGAACTATTTGTAAACAGCCAAAAATAAGATATTAATGAAAAGATGAACTAGGTTAAGGTACAACTTGTAATACCTTTTCCAGTCAGATCTGTGCCTTTTTTTAATTAAAAAAAGAAATTAAAAAATCCACCTTCAATTATGTTCAGATTCTTGTTCGGCCTGAAGTCAAAAGTGGCAGAATCTAGGCAAGAATTTCTCTTGCAACTTTTTTTGCCTGTAACGTCTCAGCAGTGCGTCAGAAATAACACAGGAACGCAGTTTTGTTACAGTCCGCGGGCAGAGAATATTACAGGACAAGAATAAGCAGCACTTCCACGTGTGAATAAAAGTAAAATGGCAAAAAGTAGGTGTTTACCCATAACGTTACCTATAATGCAGCATAAAGTAAGTCATAAAAGCCACACCTAGATGCTGGTATGTGCTCATATCCTTTGTATATGTTTGAAGTTCATAATACAGCACAGGCATACTGTAGCAAAAAGATTTGCTGTGAAAAATAAGATCTGTGTGTGAGCATAAATAGAGATTTCAATATTATTTTGACATTTTATTTTTACAGCCATGTAAGGTTATGGAAATGGTTGCAAAAAAATAATTCTTTAAGAACTTTCCATGCAGAAGTTGAATAAAGAAGATATTTTAGAATATGGTTCATCAGTTAGTGCAACAGATACATTTCCCTGAGCACCACATGGCCTGGATCAAAGCGTCTCATGACTTGGATCAGTGCAGCCAAATCATTACGTATTGATTGGAATCCCGCTGAAGGATTAACCCCTTAGTGCTCACACGATTTTTTATTTTTCCTTTAACCCTGGTTTCAGTAGTTAGAAAACTCTGTGACACTCCTGCTAAATCTTAGCAAGGTTAATAGCCCCCGCTAACCTCGTCGTAAGGAATCCTTTGATTACATGGCTCCTTATGATGAATTTTGCATTTGAAAATCACGGTGAATCTTCTTTAGTGGGACATGAGGTGGCTGTACTTGTGCAAAGAAACAGCGGGTGAAGGTGGAGGGGGAACAAAAAAAGTGAAAAGAAAGCCCACTAAATAAATAACGCGGTGGGAAAGCCAAGGCTGCAAACTGGATGCTTTTCCTCTCTCCCTAGCCACAAGGAAAGCCTCGGGTCTGGCTGTATTGTGTTACAAGAATACACTGCTGTGTGGAGATGACTTTTCTTCCTGATGAAGTTGAATTGTAAATATGCAATGTTCATAAATTTCTTAGCAAAATATCAAGCAGGATATTAAGCAGGTCTGTCAAATGATTTCTCCCCCGTCCATGTTAATTTAAATTCTTTACAAAGCTTTTAATTAATGAATGAAATGTAGGAGGATAGCTAAGTAAGAATGACACGTTTCGCACTGCAAACGGTATTTAATTCTGTTTTGAAAAACCACAGGCAGAGTCAGGTGGGTACCGTGAGATGTTAGGGATGTTTCAGGATCTGTTGTTTGCTGCTCTTCAGAGTCTTTATGAAGATTAATCGGCGTGGTGCCTTCAGTTACGCCACTTTTTCTCTTTTCTCTCTCTCCCCTCCAGTTTATCCCACGAGGAGCACTCACACAGCCACCCGCTCTACGGACACGGCGTATGCAAATGGCCGGGCTGTGAAGCAGTATGTGAAGACTTCCAGTCGTTCCTAAAGTAAGGATGGTTTTTTTGGCACTTGCGTTGTACAGAAAGCATGCCCTGAAATTTTGTGTGCTGTCACTCACCGTGGGCCTGATGCAAAGCCCATTGAAGTCAACAGAGAGCTCCCTTTCACTTCAGTGGCTTTTGGATCAGGCTCAAGAACGTTTTAACAGGGGATAGTAAATTAGCCCCGTGGGGAAAGTATGGTCTTGCTCAGGGTATTACTATGGAATAGCGTTTGCAGTTCCGCAGCCTTTTTTTTTTTTCTTTCTTTCTTTAAATAATTTTTAAGTTGCAGGTATGGATAATGTATAAGAATACAACCGTGATTTAACCTTGATTTCACTTTAATTTAGAAATCTAGTCTTAAATTAACTCCGTAATTGAACAGAGAATTGCAGAACATCACGTGAAATTTAATTTATGTCAAATAAGTAACTAATGAACAAAGTCTACACTACTAAAAATAAGCTATAATTATATTAATTGGGCCCCTGCAGTTTGCTGCAGACCTTTCCTTGCTGCCAAAGAACACAGTTCTTGCGCGTTGCATAAACAGTGCATTATGGACTAGCGTGTGGTAATGCGTGCATCCCGATGCAGGGAAGGACCGGCAGAGCTCTAATAACTTACACATGGCTGCTCCACAGCTAAACCATCAGCCTGACCCCTCCAAACCGGAGCAGAAAGCGTTCCCATCAGAAAAGGAGTTTTCTGTCTGGGTAGATCACCAGGTATGCATCTGCTTCGGGTGCATCCAGGTTCTGGAAGAGTCAGGCATTGATCTTTTCTCAAGTGCTGTGCCTGTTCGCTTGTAGGATCACAAAAGAGCAACCTTCCAAGCAATCCTTATGATTTAAATGCACAAAGGGACAAATTCTGCTCCCATTTACAGTGGTGATCTCATGAAGTTAGTCCACATAAATACATGGGATTCATCAGGATGGATAAGTAGAATTAGTCCCAGAACGCCCAGCTGTATCTGTTCTTTCTGGGGCAGTTCCCTGGATTTTATGTGAGGGAGGGAAGGGTGACAGCAAAGCACAGGATGTTTGTTGGATGATGTTAGATGATAGGTTTTTGCTCTCAAAACAGAATGGGCCAGTTCTGCTTCCACTGGCATAACCCTCCTGAATTCAGCAGGCGCAGCGCTGGTCCTAGTACAAACATATGTTACAAGTAAGGAACGGCACAGTAATGAGGAGGTTCTCATTACAAGAGGATTACAAAATAAGAAGGTGCTAGTCATAAATTTCCATGAAGGGTGGCCTCATTTCTTTTAATTCATCCTGTTGTTCACTTAAGTGAAATAAATGCTAATCTCACCATCCTTGCCAGCTCATTCATATTCATACACCGTGCTATAGCGTTTAGACCTTTAAAACAATTCTAATTTTTATTGCACTTATGCACGGGAAAGGTGCTGCGGTAGCCTTAGCTATTGGAATAACGTGTATGAATAACGTGTATATTGGATTAATGTGGAATGACCACATCAGGTCAGGTTATACCACTTTTGCTTCTTGGGCTAGTCCCCTGTTGCAGGTCGGGTATGTTGGTTTCGGGGAGATTTCTTACAGAGCAGTGGACCGCATGACGTGACCACGCGTAGAAAATACAGCCCTTAAGTCATGTGGCATGGGTAGAGGGAAGTTTGGGTTTTATGTGATGTTTTGGAGGTGTTTCAGTAAGTAGACCAAGTCCACCAGTTTACCTGGAGTAGATACCTAGGGCAGTCAATAGGTAGGAATAACCTGAGAACTGTGGCCAGCCCAGGCTGAACCCAAAGTGACTCCATCTACTCCCAGCTCCTACAAATCTGGTTCTTTTATCACTCACTTACTGTTAATCTTGGGGTTTTGTTTTCCCCACTGAAACCTTTCAACAGAAATATTCTGTGTGTCTTTCTCAAACCCATCGGCTCACGTAGATTTTTTCATTATCCAAATTCTGCAGTGTCCAGACAAAGTCTTATTGTTCGGTGTGATATTTAACCCAGAACGAATGCCGAAATGAACGTCGCCAAGCAGCGTATTGACACTGTTAGGAAGTGAGGGTTGCTTCATAAAATGAGTCCGTAGCCTTCCCAGTCTCCCGTGGAGCATCCGTCCTTAAATTACATTGCCATTTATCAGAATTCATTACTCAATGAAAAGATAACAGGTAGATGCTTGAAGTTTCTTTCTGCTACTTCTGTAATCCGTGAAGCTCTTTCGACAGTCCTCTCAAGAGAAAAAGCTCTTGTTTACCAAGTGAAATTCAGCCCCTGTATCAATTGAACATTGCTTAATTTCACTTACCTCAGTAAAAAGGCCCGTTAGAAAAAGCAAAGAGAAGTTACATGCGGAATGAAAGCCCTCTATGCCAATAAAGTGCTGCTACAGTTAAGGGAGAAAAAAGGACTCGCAGGTCTAAAACATGGTTCATTTCTTTTCCTCCTGAGGAAGAAATATCATAACTGTTGGTAAATCAAAACCAGAGATTTGACACTCTTCTGTGATCGTTCTGTAGTGTTTGTTCCCAAGGTGAGGTACACCACAGGGCCCTTGATTTCAAAGATAAATACTGTACAAATAACGATCCTAGTTGTCTTTCACTCACAGCCAACAGGAGGATGCTTATCAGAACCAGCAGATACACAGGCTATTGTACGCATTTATTTCCCTATTTCTTTTTGAAATAAGTTGCCGTTTTAGCGTTGTTTTTCCTTTTTTTTTTTTAATCCATCGGCCATGGGTTATCATGTGATGCGCTATCGGTGAGAGCTGACGGATAGCAGCAGGGGCTGCTGCTAAGCCTAATGAAACAGTAGCGCCCCGCGTGCTCCCGAATACTCCCCGAGCCTAAAAACAAACCCAAGTCCGGTCTCGCCGCGGTGACCTGATGGCCTTCTGCCGAGCCGCGGGAAGCAAGGTGCGGGCTGGAGGATGCACACGTGTCTCGCGTGTTAACCAGGGCCCGTCTCGCGGGCGACAGCGAGAGGAGCAATTAGTAGCACGGAGCGACTTTCCTGCAAAATTGACTATCTCCTTGATTTCATTTGCATGTGTTTAAAGACCGTTGCAGATAGAAATATGTAGCCCTGTACAGCAAGTTGTTCAGGAAATCCCAGCGTGAGGGTGGGCGGTTTATTCAGCGAGGCATCCAGGGCAAAAAAAATGAAGGCTGAGGAGGGTTTTATTCCCCCTTCCCCATCTCTTTTTCAGATTTAATTGTGGTTTAGGTGTGCTTAATCCCAGCTGTACCGTTTTAAGATCAAATATATTCTTTAAGAGAGGGACTCAGACCTTCGGAGGGATCCTGCAATCCTGTATTGCAGCGATGCTAGTGATCTGCTTCCTGTGAATGTAACTTTGATGAAACGAAGGGGAGTTTATGTGAAAGAAACTACCAAGTGCACTCTGTAATGTTTTCACAAGTGTTTTTATCATGGTAACATCTTGTTTACTTTAGTTGCCTGCCTAAAACTACTTGGAACATGTTAAGAAAACATTTCGAGAAAGCTTCTACAAAGAGGCTTTTGTTTAGCAGCAACTGTGAGACTGCTCGGCTCACAAAGGTGTTAACTTTCAACCCCTTAAGCACTTCCACATGAAATTCCAGCAACTATGTTTGTGGTTTTGGAAAAACAAAGTATATATGAAAGAAACCAGGTATATGCTAATACATGTTGAAGTAGGCCGGAAATCATAAATTGTTTTGAAGGCATTAATTGCTATCATTTGCATGTCAGAACGTTCCGCAGTGAAATCATTCGCAGCAGAGGCTGTATAACCGGGTAGGTAGCCGGGGCGGAGGCAAGGCCGGGCCGCGGCTGGCGGTGCGGGTACCTCAGCTCCTGGCAGGGCCCCGGCTGTACCGCGGGGATGCAG
>NW_010267071.1:0-8208 GCF_000690775.1 Eurypyga helias | reverse complement strand
TAGATGATCTTTAAGGTCCTTTTCATCCCAAACCACTCTGTGATTCTTTCACACTATCTTTCTGTTTCAAAAGACACATGCTGAAGTTGGCAAGGGTTCTGTAGATAAATTATTTCTCAGCATGACAAGTGGGTACACATGGAAAACTCTTTAGGAAAAATCAACCAGCTTTCAATTAACACTAAACATTCAGGCTAGAAAGCTCCTTCCAACCAAAGACAGATTGTGGGTAACTGGCTTGAGACCAAAAGGATTGAAGAGAAAGTTGCACTGAAATACAACTACACAACTCCCAGAAGGGTGATTTCCAACCTGTCTTTAAGTTTCCTGACTTTCAAGTAACCTACTGTTGACAGAGAAAAATAAAACATATGTACCTTAATATGAAATACCTAACTTCAAAGATCTTCAAAATGCTGTCTACCTGGGTCAGCTGCCCTTAGAAATCCTACATTCCACTGGTATGATGTCTTCCATAAAAAAACCTACCATATAAAACAATGAAAGATTACTTGCTAGGGATCCAAAGCCAGGCCTCCTCCTCTCTCAAAGCAAACATCTTAATCACAAGGTTACTGTCTCAAGTTCTTTCCTGTACTTTTCTTCGAGTCCATGTAATTTTGGGATCGCCTGTGTCGGGACAACTTGAGTAACTGAAGGGTGACTTAATTAGAACCACCTGGAACTACGCAGTGTTTAGTTGACTGAGTGAAAGAATTAAGAAATTAAGCTGGATCTTTTCTTTGATGCCCTAATGTTCTATGCTGCCCATCTCTGGAAAAAGGGCAAAGATTATCCCCCAAAGATGCATTAAAAAAAAAAAAAGAAAAAGAAAGAAACCCTCCTCAGTTCTTTGAAAGTTCTTTCACAGGTATGTAACTTCAGGATTCATGGCAGTGTTGCAGGTTTTAATTCTGAATAAACAGAGGTGTTCCTCTGCAGCCGTGGAAGACAGGGCTTTTGAAGCTCATCCTGTTTCCTACTTATTAAATCTAAGTACGTGCATCCAACATTTACACACCTCCTTAATCAGCATGCAAGCTGTTCAGAGGTCTGCTTCCAAGTGCTCCAAGTCTTCCTACAAAATTAACGTAGAGCTGAGATGCCTCCCTAGAAATCTGTGCACCGCTTAAGCACCACAGCATGTCTTATAGCTGGTTTGCCCCTTGATCTAGCAAAAGAATGCTACTATTGCTTTTTGAGAATAAGTGAATGAACTTAGAATTCACTTCTGGATAAAGAATTCACCATAGAACAACTGCCAACTAAGTCTGTAGATTAAGAAGCACAGTGACAAAGTTAGAGACAGGTAAGTGAATTTATAAGTCTTGAAAAATGGATGATTAACAGTGCTGCTTTCTTAACAGATTCTGCTCAATGTTTCAGTGAATATTTTCTACTCTTTGAAAAGGGAGCTGCCTTTGTTCCCTCCATATCCTCTCTTGAGACCAAGACTGACAGCAGGGCACACGATTCTTGGCATAGCAATTAGGCTCACCCTGGGTATGTAGGTTAAAGATGTATATGAAGGCAGCCTAAACCTAAGGGGCTCTTCCCTTACAACAGAGCTGAGGCCTCCCAGAGCAGTGAAGCTAAGCACTGCCACGAAGCATACATTAAAATTGGTTTGGATTATCAAAAGCATATAATTTTATGTAGGCATTTCTTCAGCTGCTGTCTTGAGTCACTTCTAGAAGTTTTTACTTGGGTGTTAAAAATTTAAATTGCATTCCTTAAATAAAATAAAACCAGGACTGACAAATATCTCATCTAATCTGTGGCCTGTGACTAAGATACTGAGAAAGACCTAAACATTGAACTGAAATTTTACTGGCAAAATGTCATATCCTGCATGTACTTGTGTTGCACAGATTCAGATTTTACACAGCTAAGAATTTCACGAAATGAACAAGAACATTCATTAGAATCAGGGATTAAACTGACATTCAAGCAAAAGTTTACAATTTCAACAGAAGAAAAATACCTATTAGCAAAGATGTCAACACTATCTTTCCTTGTGCATCTATGCTTCCAGTCAGGCAGGTTTTGGAAAGTCAGTCTAGAAAAAGGGAAGGATTTTCTGTAATGCCAGAAAACGAATTAAAGTTTACTCTCTGAGAAAGTAGAATCTGAAATATGAGAGACTCCACTATCCATTTCCCAGTGCCACACTTTTCCAAGCATAGTAAGTACTGATTTGTTTGGGTGATCAGACCCTTATCTTACAAATCTAATTTTAAGAAAAAAAAGTCTTACCAGATTCCCCTGCGCTAAAGTGATCTAATGGATTCCCTTCTGCATCTGGGTTTAGTAAGACCATTTCAAACTGAATATCCTCGGATTCAGAATAATTCTCCTCGCAGGTAAACTTGTCTACATAAAACACATACCATGTTTCCGGATAAGGAATCTGGGACACTGTCAGATTTTGCTCTGTGTGGTTCACAGTCACTTTGGGAGAAAACAAACAAACCAACAAAGGAGTAAATGCTCGATTAGTTTGATTTTAGAAAACTCATCTCTGACTCAAGATCAGATTTAAATCCACATCATATACAGGTTATAAACTACATACAGTACAAAGCAGTCGCCATTTTGAAAGCCAGCCGTAACACCTGAGGTCAAACTTCCCTCCTTGCCTTTTGTTTCAAATAGGTGCAGGCAAGGGTTGGTGAGGACACGTGCCACATTCCACCTCACAGCTTTTGGGTTCGCTGGGAGGGCTCCCTTCTGCCAGAGCCCAGTAACTGCTAACTCTGTCTCCTATGCTTTGAACGATTCTGTCCTCTAGTACTGTATTGATGGGACCAGGTATTTTGTATTAGCCAACAGAACCTTCGGCAGTATGAAAATTACCTTTGTGAAATTTATTCTACTCTATTTCAAAGGCATTTAGAGCACTGAACAGGAACAGCCACGTGCAAGATTGATAAACAGTAGTGTGCAGGCTTTCAAGGTGCAACTTAGCATATTTTACAGCATCTTGCCCAAACTGTAATAGACTGAATTTCAATTGACAGCTAAGGATAGAGACCACTGTCTAATAAAACTGTTTATTTCAAATCAATTTAGATTTAAATCCAGCTATGCAAGACAGTGAAGTTTCATATGCTTGTTGATTTTACCACTATTTTAGCTAAAAGTAACTATTAACGAATGCACCGTCTCTCCAAAATAAACACCTGCTGAAAATGAATTCTGTAGCCCTGTATCTTTGGGTGAAACTATAAGAAGAATAAATACTGTTACACCAATTACTGAATTCGAGTGCTAATCAGCTCAACCCCAAATGGAGGTCATCTCTGTAGAGGAAATAACAATATAATGACTGGACTGTAGATTAATTCACCTTAATGGTTTAAGATGACAATGGCCAAGGATGGAGAAAGAAATATTTAATTCTACAAACCCAACTATTTATGGGTTTATACAAAGGTCTTTCTAGATGAGAAAGGTGCCAACATACATATAAAATAACCCTTTAACTCATTATCCCTAAATATTTTGTGGACACAATTTAGAACTAATTTTTAATGTGAAGGCTACATGTGAAAAACATTTATGTAATTTAAATAAGCTTGTTTCAACTACTGGAAGTTATTTTTCCATTCTCTGAAGGCATGAACTAGTCAACATTAGGGTCCATGAAGAAACATACGATGTGTCACTTCACAGCAATTGTCATGAAGCACAAATTAGGACAGCACACACACCAGAAAATAAACATGTTCCAACACAGGTCATCTGCCTTGTGTAGCTACTGGTAAATATCCATTCCACTCTGGAGCTATGTATCTTATCAAATCAAATACACAAAGTGAAACAGCTCACTTTAAAAATCTTTTTTTTTTTTTTTTTTTTAAAGGCATGTTTTTAGGATTTCCTATGGTGCTTAATCCAAATGAAAGGCAAACTGCAGCTGACAGGGGCAGCTTTACTCTCCATGTGTACCCCTAGCCGAGTTCTGACACAGTGCTACTTGCGTCAAGACTAAGGATCACACAGAGCATGTTTAATCAGTTTTCCATCAAACCTGCAAGCTAATTCACAGGAAATGAAGATAAAATAAAAATGAGATAAAAATAAATAGTGTAATCGATTTTACTCAAGATCAGCAAACAGATCCAACTCACCCTGTGGTCATGTGATTCCTAAACACAGTAGAAAAGAGTGAGTACGCTGCTGGGACAGACAGGAGTGACGGAGCAACTGCTAGTCATTTCAGCAGCACTTCTTGCTCAGCTCAGCTCAAATGTAAGGGAACTACATCCTTAGAAGTGACATCAGTATAAAATTCTGTTATGACAATGCTCCAGGAGATCAATTTGTTACTCTACGAATTCTTGCCGCACGGAGGAAACTTATTTAAAAAAAGAAGCTGTATTCCCTTAAAGAATATTTGAATGAGGTTTCTAATATTAATTTAATATCTTAAAGTAAAATTTATGCTTTAAACCAGTTTTTCTAATACTACGATCAATAAATGGTGGAAAAAATTATTTCAGTATGTTTGTTACGTAATTGAATGTTTCAGTGTTTTACTGTTCTTTAAATTTAGATGGACACTCAAGCTTTATCACTATTGGCTCAACTTTCATACTGTAATAAAAATCTTCTGACACATTTTGCACGAAGTGATAGGTTTGTGCTGTCATGAAAACATCCTTTTATTTTTGTTTTCTTGTCTTTGAAATGTGCCATTTCAAGAGAGAACAGGAGTCTCCTGACAAATGAGAAATATTCCTCCATAAACAAAAGACAACAAGATAACCTGTATATTCGGTACCAGTATAATAATCAGCTCAAGTGTTAAGAACCTTTGAATGGAAGATTTAGCCAAATTACAAAATTAAAGGGTGAAAAAACATTAAATGATAATGCAGGCTCTAAAGTAAAGCAGCATAACCCAGATTAATTTTCAAAAATGACCTTAAAGACAAGGGGGAGTGGGGAAAAAGCTAATGATTATGAGGTTGTGAAAATAAAAACAGAACAGAGAAAAACAGTTCTCAGGTACAAAATTATGCTTATACCGTGTACTTGGGCTACATGCTCCCAACTTACAAGCATTCACTTCAGAAGTTTAGAGGTAACTCCAGCAGGCTGCATCACAGAATGGTTTGGGTTGGAAGGGACCTTAAAGACCATCCAGTTCCAACCCCCCTGCCATGGGCAGGGACACCTTCCACTAGACCAGGTTGCTCAAAGCCTCATCCAGCCTGGCCTTGAACACTTCCAGGGATGGGGCATCCACAGCTTCTCTGGGCAACCTGTTCCAGTGCTTCACCACCCTCTCTGGGAAGAACTTCTTCCTGATAATCTAAACCTCCCCACTTTCAATTTAAACCCATTACCCCTTGTCCTATCACTACAGGCCCGTGTAAAAAAAAAAATCAGTTTGCCTCTAAGATTTTTTTCATTCCACTGCAATGCAAGTCACAACTCAAACTGTACGTTTGAGACCCTCAAACATTTCCATTGTCTAAATTCTGCAGTTTCATCTTACGACGGTATTCTTTCACATACTCAACAATCTTTTTTATGGAAGAAGTTTGAGACTTTTCCATTAAAAAAAAAAAAGGAAAAAGAAAAAAAAAGAAAAAAGGACTTTTACTCAAAGCAGAGTTAAAGAAAATCTCCATTCTGAATGAGTGAATGAAAACCTCAGCCAAATGTGTATCCTTTCCGCATTGTGTACAACCGAGAGCATGAGACTAGAACCGGTCATAAGGTTTGGCTCTTTGCATTGAATTCATTATTTGCCAGAGATTCTTCATTTTCCAGCCATATAATAAATCGTAACTTGCAGACAAAGTCTTCTGAAACGATGCAAACAAAGCAATTACATTTCCTTGTAATCATTTTTAATTACAGAAGTCTGAAGTCCTGATTTCACTTAAGTTGATGCAAAGTCCAAATTCACTGAAATAAATGCTCTAAACACACAGGTAATTTGTAAGGGCTAAAAAGTAGCAACTCACTTGTCAGCTGAGCTTTAGAGAACTTTTCTGTACAGCTGTGATCTTGGACAGTGTTCTGCAGCTTCTGCCATTCCTGTGCTTGAAACAGGTGAAGTCTAGCTTCTTTTGTCACAGCTGCAGCTACATTCTTGATTCTGACACACAGAACAGCATGGTCACCTTGATATTTAAAAAAGAAAATCAACTACTCTGCCTTGATGTCAGTTACAAACAAAAAACTAGGTTTTTTAATAAGCAGCAGCATTAAAACTTCATTTTATTTCTTAAAATTTTACCACTATTTCCCATGAAAGTGTTTCTGCAATAGTGGCAAGAATTTCTATATATCTCATTAACCCAACACTGCATGCATGATTCTCTGTGATGGTACTTAAACAAACCTTCAACATAACCCGAATGTCATGTCATTAACCTTCCCTACTACAAACAGCCTCCCCCCGCCCCCTCTTTTTTTTTTTTAAACCAAACTTCCAGATGACATTTCTTTTTTTGCCCCTCCCTCCCACCCCACATTTTATTTTCACAAGTTCAGGTAAACACAGTGCCTTAATCAGTCTCAATAATGGGTTCAAAGTCTAGTATTTTATGACCTTTGTAGCATGATAATGAGCATCATAGGGTAGGCTATGAGTCTAATACCAGAAGAAAATATGTAAATGGACCTGCATCTTATGGACTGAGTAGGGCTAAAAGAATCACAAATGACAGATGTCATATTGATACAAAGAATAGCAAACTTCAAAAGTGTTCCATAATGTGTCAGTCTACGTAGAGGGTGCATCTTGACACACAGAAGTATTTTAGCCCTTTTAGAACTAGCTCATTTGGCACAGTTTAACTTGTCCAGGTAATTCTACAATCCTCAAACTTACCTGAATAAATTCTTTCATTATATATTGCCATAGACTTCTTGAACATAACAGTATCCTAAATTAAAGGGTATGATTTAATGGAGAAGAAAAATCAATCGGTAGTGCAAGAACGCAAACTCATTCAAATTAAAGCTTTGTGTGTTTTTTTAAGCTGTCAGAACAATCTTCATTCCCACCTAACCTAGGCACCAGCTAGATGAGTCAACAGACTACTACCAGCTTCAAATAAGACTTTGCCAGGAAGGTTTGTCTGTTCAGAGCCAGCTGCAAGAGAGCAGCCCTGCAACAGAACTTCAAAAAAGGTGATCTCCTGGGATCTGTAAAATGTTATATGGACTACAGTTTACCTAAGTTGCTTATGAAAGATTTTGAAAAATTAACACAAGGTTCTAAAAAAAGCCCATGTGGCTTTACTAAGGCCCAAAACAAGTACAGTTGAGGGTATCCGTGTGGAAAGGGGAATATTTCTAAGGAAACATGCAACATCAATTTGTAGAATAAATTATATCTGTACACTTAAACCACTCATCTTAACCTTCTTTTCTCAGATTTAGGCAGTGCACTTTTTTTTTTCTTTATATCTATTTAAAGTGCTTCTACAATTATCTTCTAGGGCAGTGATAATTAACTGCTTTCAAGTCACTCCACAGGCTATCCCCACCCTACCTATCATCTCTTATTCAGCACTCGAAGGTCACATTCCAACTCTTCCTGGCTTATGTCACATTTTCCTTCACCCTATTAGATTTTTTAACTTGCAGTTATTTTTGCTTTTCTCTCACTACTCCTCCAGGCTGGGATGAAGCCTGTGTAAATGTGTGAAGTATTATCTTCATGGCTGTCTTTTGAGGCATTCTGCAGAACTCTTCTGCCATGAAGCTGAGAAAGAAAATAGTCTAACCTACAGAAATGTGGAGCATGTATATATATAAAGAAAAGCATGCTGCCTAGCACAGCCTCGTTGTACGTGGCACTCACCATGCTCGCATGGATCTCTCTGCAAAGTAAAACTTCTGTATCAAGGAGAGTAATTTCCAACCTGTATTTCTGCAGCGGTCGTTCTAACGTGATTCTAGCCCACTGCTAGGCCTCTTAACTAACAGTCAGGACTGATTGCTAACAAAGAGTTAGGAACACAGGAAAGAAAAGCTATTGTAAATTCTCGCCTGATTATTCCCAATCTGAGGCACCATGACAATTTTTATTATTTAATTTTTTATTTATTTTATCACTGCAGTGATGTGGAAAAGACGTACGACGGTAAGCACTCGCGTCACTCGGTGAAGTTCCAGGAGGGAAGAGAGATGCATGGAAAAGTTACAACGTCCCTGCCCTCCCAGATACTCCCGCCACGT
>NW_010267070.1:8569-21731 GCF_000690775.1 Eurypyga helias | reverse complement strand
TCTATGATTCTATGATTAAACTGAACTGGTCCACTTTGCCTGAAGTGATAAAGGATCACTTAATTCCTTTTATCAGCAGACTTAGGATGTTGGTGAGTAGTGTAATGCTATTTTCAGCTACCCAAACATCACAGAGCAGTTATCTTTCTGGGTACTTTGATGCAACCTTACCCCTCCATCCATGAAGGTTGCATTCCTAAAACGTGCAGTGATGAGCAAGGCAGCACATGGCAGAGCAATTTTCCTATATGACTGAATGTAATAGAAGGGAGATGCACACAGGGAGTTAAGTACAACTTAAACACCCGAGAACAGCATATATGGTGCGGAAGATGAGAAGTCCCAAGCAGGATCATCACCTGGCGGAGATGCTGGATTTTTGGCAGCTGAGATGTTGCAGTGTGATCTGTCACAGATTGCTAACTGTCACCATTACCTCCTTTTTCCATCCTTCATCCTTGACAGATAACTCCAATTCACTCAAGTTGGAGAAATATGATGACAATGATGAAAATGTGTAACCCTTCAGAGACAGGCAGCAAGAAGGCAGAAAAGATTAAGGTCAGGCTTTCTGCCTCATAAAAGTGACCAAGTTTGACAGACAGAAACACACAGATGCTAGCCCCCAGAAAGCCACCATCTCCTCCAGCTGACAAACCTGATGATCTTACTGCCTCCTTTTGAATAGTTATGCTTTCGTCACTGTCATCATCTTCCTCAGGTGCACTAAGGTCATTAAAGCACTAAGGATGGAAAAACGAATGGGAAGATGGTGGTGAGCAGGGAAGGCTGTTAAACAGCCCATGATGTAACTCTGAAATGACAGCTAAAAAAGCGACAGCGCAGGCTGTTGCTGTGCTGTACACTGAGGAAGTGGTGTGTGACATTCTGGGGTTGGTCTGCATTCAACGAAAAGGCAAACACTCTCCTGATGATAACTGTGGTGGGAAGTCTGTCTAGCTTAAGCTCTCCCTAGTGTACTAACACCAGAGTTAATATCATGGAAGTCATGTTCTTCCTTCACTGGCCCTTAGAACAAGCCATAGTGTCGTTATGTAGTCACAGGCTTTTTACTCAGCAGCACTCCTGCCTCCTTTGGTGCATCAGATGAACGATGCTCACTTAACGAACAACAATTCAGTACAGTTTTCCCTTTGTTACTCAGTGTGTGGCCCCCAAACTGATTTATTACACATTGTTCTGAAGACAGAGCTACGAATCCTCTCAGGAGTTTTCCTCATTACAGTGCAGGCATGTGTCTCACAAAGCAAGTTATTTTACTGTTGTGATGGATGAGGGGCTGCTCAACACAGAGAGCACATTTCAATATACCTGCTGGTTTGGGTTGCCCAATCCGAGGCATTCTGGATCTGGTTTGTTCAAAGAACTTGCAATGAACAGCCCCTTCGTACGTAAGAATGGAGATCCCATTGCTCTTATTGTGAGTTCTCAAGGCAAGTAATACCCTGAAATCTCTGGCCAGGCACATAGAAAATTAGGAAACATACAGTTGCAACCATTTAAACACAGTGGAATTCAATTCTTCACAGTAGTACGAACTTAGACCTCTTTCGTCTCCCACAATCCCCATTTCTTACTCACGGTCATTAAACCTAGGCAGTAAAGCACATAGCGATTCTGAAAACGAAAGTGTCCTTCCCTACAGAAACTCGATTTATTCCTAGAGGCAAGGGCTATGGACAGAGCAGAGGGATGAGAAGCGGCAGGGAAAAGGGGCAGGAGGCCACACAGCAGAAATCTGAGGTCCCTGTGACCCACGATACTAGGCTGCTGCAGGTAGTCAGGTAATGAAGACCAACTCAGTTCAAAGGGGTTGAAATGAAGCTGTATTTGTGAGGTGACTGCCTACTGTCATGTGCATAATGTCGTCTGTCTCCCTCATATGGGAAGTTGAAGCTACGAGGTGTGTTTGTGAGAGGCCCACCTCCAGACAGAACTTGGAAAGAGGATGGAGCCATACGAGCCCCAGGCTGCAAGGAGCGCTGGGTGCTCCTCCCTGAGACCCCAGCTGGGGCAACAGCACTGTCACCTGCTGAAAGAGGGCCCTGGTCTAGTCAAGTAGCAACAGAGCAGAAGAAGATATGATCTGTGCAGAGATCCACAGTGCGCAGAAGGAAGAAGAGGCACAAGCTATGCTTCTGGTAGAAGGCAGGACGGATGCTGGTGACTTCCACAGCAAGGTAGAGATCTTTCAGCTGTTCAGCTGGAGAGCAATGACAAGAGGACGAGCAAGCTCTGACAGAAGAGGTGCCTGGGCCAGCCATGCCTGACTGACTGAAGGGAACCAGGACTAAAAAGTGGGGACAGAAGCCACCATCTGTCGCATGGAGCTGCTGTCTCAATAGGGTTGCTGCTTGCCCAGGGCCTGGATTTGGGGCATTGTGGATAAATTGCTGAGTAATCTGTTTTTTGGAATATTATGCTTTGCTGCTTCTGCACATGGGCACTTGTGCTGGGTTCAGCCAGGAAAGGGTTGAATCTCTTTACTGTGGCTGCTAGGAAGCTATGTTCCTGGTGGTATTTTGCTAGCCAGAGTTAAACCACGACAGCACTGATGGTACTATACTACTACTGAAGACCTTGAGCAGACTACTGCAGCCCTCTGGGGACAAGGGTGAAAGGTATGGAGCTCCAGATGGTATTTCTCTCAACCCTGCTGGTCAAGGGGAACAGTTTGGCCATGAGTGGAAATGCAGCTCAGCATCTGTCTGCTTGGCCAGTGTCATCAGAAGGGTTTTGGCCCCTATGACCATGGGAGTTTGAAGAATGAGAAATGCCAACGAAAGACAGGATCCATCCGAAAACCTGGGGCAAGGGCATATTTGCCTGTTAACCTAGTGAGGGTTTAAGAACCATTTCTTCAGAAAAAGATGTGAAGGTCCTGGTGGACATGCGCCCACCAATGTGTCCTTGCGGTGGCGAGGACTAACTGCGTACTGACCTATGTTAGCTAGAGAATGGCAAGTGGACTGAAGAAAGGGATTGTTTCCCTCTACCTGGTGAAGCTACATCTGGAGTGCTGTATCCAGTTTTGGTCCCCTCAAGAGATATGTCAACAAAACTGAGAAAATCGAGGTTACTAAGGCATTTAGGGGGATGGCACATACATGACGAGAGACTGAAGGAACCAGGTTTGTTTAGAACGTTTGTTTGTGCCCGTGGAAAAGAAGGCTAAAGGAGAAGAGAAGGGGGACTCTACTTCCAATCTTGAAGCACCTAAATGGAGGTTAGAGAGAAGGTGGAACCAGACTCCATCATCATGGAGGCACAGAGCAAAAGGAACAAGAGGCAACTGCCATAAGCTGAAAGAGAGTAAATCAGTTACATGAGAGTAATTAGGTGTCATGGAGAGAGCCTGTAGCATCTCCATCCCTGGAGAATTTCAAAACTCAAGGGGCTCTGAGCAGACTGAGCTAACTTTGAATTTACTGTACTTTGAGCAGGTGATTGACTTCATGAGCTTCATTCCATCCTAATTTTTGTCATGATTCCTCTCTATTACTTATGCAAGTTCTTATTTACTTTAAAGTCAGCTCCTTGTCACTGCAGAGCAGACTTCTCCGTTCGCATAAATCACATTTCATTGTTGCTTTGAGGCTAGAGATAACGTCCCCCTATTTGATGCTTTACTACAAATGTTTATCTGGCTCTTGGTGCTTTGCCAGGGAGCATGGAGGAACACTGTGGTAGAACTAGAGCTGCCGTATCACCTAGTGCAGTTATCCACATTCAGCAACAAGAAATGGCAAAGACAGTCTCTGCATACATTAACTAGACCTACCTCATTCTGTCTTTGCACGATAGGAATAAATCACTGAAGCAGAGTGTGGTTTATTACCTTGACAATGCTCCCACAATTGCTTTCACATTTCGTGTCAAATGGACACCTTTCATCAGCAACAGACTAAGCAAGGCAGTTCTTGCCCTGCAACCGCAGAGAGATGACACACTTGCAGTTCTTCCATCAGTCACAATGTTATGAGTAAGTATCATCTACTAATTGGGGCAAAAAGTTTCTGGGTCACTCAGCATGTGAGTATTTCTGTCTGAAAAGAGGAGATACCTCATGTAATGAAGTCAGAAATAAAATGAGGTGTTGTGGAACTTCTGACTGAGCCATTGCTGAGGATCAGTTGCAACTGCAATCTCAGGGACAGTTACCTTGAATGGACTCTACTTCCAATGATCACACTGCATTTTGTAACATGATTGGCAGGAAAGGTGGTGTTCTATAGTGCAGCCACCTTCAGCTGCAGGATAGCGGAGGTTCTGTGCCCAAAAAGACCTTAGTAACTCATAAAGTTTTAATTTGATCAGTATTAACATAGACACTTTACTACTCTTCTGGATATAGCAGTTACCATTGTGAGTCTGTGAAGCCACACATTTGTGTAAGGTTGTATGAGGGGAAAAATGAAAGGAAAAGCAACTTCAAACACTCTGATATGGTCTACATTATAGAAATAATTAACATATAAAACTCATCAGGGGTTATTTTTACTCCGTGTTATATTTGCACTCTGCAATTTTATTTATCACGGAGAAGAAGGGTTTCAAGCACTGATCTATCCTAAACTATCAATAAGAACTTCAGGCAACAGCAATGTTGGTATTCTTAAGCTTGCACACACAACATAGCTGTAAGTGCTTTTCTAAAACAGTGGGCAAGTAAATGACTGGCAAGCCAGACGTTATACCATAAATACAGCACCAAAAAGGAGCATGTGTGACTGGCATTTGTCAGTGCTGCTAATTCATAAGATCATTAATGTTCAGGTAGATATCGGAGGACGCATCAGGAGACTGTCATACTGATTCTGTATATGTAATGGATGCAACAGGTGCGGATTTACTCTGAGATACGGGATTCTAGCATTCCATTAGCCAGTACTGTGTAATAAAATGCTCTGATAGACAATTCTTCAGGCTTTAAACCCTAAAAAAAAAAGAAAACTAAAAAAACTCAGAAAGGAACCTCAGTAGCTTTCAGTTGGGTATAAAGATCTGTTGTGGAATGAGGTAGCTGTAGGCCTTCAGTAGAAAATCTTAAGGTCATGCCTTTGTCTGCAAAGTTCCTACATTAGATCTGGTTTGGCTCCATCTAGAGATTAATTTACAAATTGACTGTGGTACAGTCATCTGCCGTGTCCCTACAGGCTTTGTGTAAGAGACTAAAAGGTACGTGAAGTTGAGTATCTACAACTATCGTTAATTATCTACCACTATTGTTAATGCTTAGGTTACTACTGGTTCTAAACCACGTGCTCTGTCTTTCCCAACTACTCCTAGAATGTGGATCCCACAAAACATGGATGCTTAAAGGGACTCTTTTCGTCTAAGTGAACTTTCAGAAAGTGACCAAAACTTTCTGCAGAGGTTATAGCTTGATGCTGATACATCCTGTTTCATAGGTATTCAGCAGCATCCAAAACCATAAATTGATTACAGGAACTGTTGTGAAAGCTCCAGCTGGATAATAGGCAGCTTTTGGACTGGGGGCTATTCTCTCTTCCCATCCAAAGCCTGCTCTGGATGCAATTCTAATGAAATCTCATGTAAGTAATAGCAGTATGTGGGATTTCAAGCACAATTGCTTGAAATAAAACAGTTTCAACATACTAGAGCAATTGCCCCTTTGTAGCCTTCAGCTATGTGTAGCTTCATACAGGGGTGTCACCAGGAGGAACACTTCCACAGCATGTTAGAGCAGAAGGAACCTTTCTCTCCAATAAAGCTGTCAGCACCACAAACTTTGGCATCTCAATAGGAACCTGAAGGTCTTAAAGACCCAGCAGCCACCCACAGTATTTCTGTACTATGAACACACAGGCTTAAGTTCAGCACTTCAAGAGGAGACATTTCAGATGCTTTCCAAGGACAGGAGTCCTTGGGAAAAATAATCTGTGAAGGGAGAACTGAAGGGAGAACTTCCATCATCCTGATTAGAAGCTGGAGAAAAGTCCTGCTTTTCTCCAGGGATAGAGACATTTCCTGTGTTTTTTTTCCACTTCCCATGTAGAACAACTGTTACACATACATATTTATTTATACTGTTTAAACACGTCATATAAAAAATAGGAAGAAAAATTGAAAATCTTTATTCCTTTTTCAGAAGTGACAGTTTATCACTGGGGAAAAAAAAATCTATGTTCACTTCAAAAGCTCTGCTTCTGACCAAGAGTTGAGAGAAGTATATTCCCTTTTCAAAATCTTGGTTCAGGAACACTCAGATTAAACACATGGTAAGAAACTAAATACTGGAATCAAGAATTGCATTCTGAAAGGCATAATTCAGGCAGAAATAGCCCCTTCTGCTCAAGCACGCATGTTTTGTGGGATCTAATTTCTAAGAAAAGAAAGGGACAAGGGAACGAATGAAACCAATAATAAACCAGGCATTTAACAAAAACGACATTTAAATCTAACTACAATGTTGTTAATGTAACATGGTTCACTAAGATTATATTTTAAAGAACACATGGATTTTTCATCACTTGATTTACAATCTCCATTCATTTTAGTTTATAGTTTCCTCAGTATAACAGTCTTCCAGAAAGTGCTAGTACAGCATTCAGAACAAAAACTCTGCAAATTTATCTCAGGTCTTGCCTTGCTACTCCACCACAACTGATTACTAATTTAGATTACTTGTACAGTGGAGAATCAATGGGCTTGGTGAAATGAAGCACTCTAAGAGACAGAAATTGAAGTGTTACTGCATTCTCATTCCCTGTTTTTTGACAGCTTCAGTTCTCACAGAACCCAGGGGTAAAAACTGTAAGAAAAGGAGCCAATCTAAATAAAAGTTGCAAGCAGTGAATGACTTTCAAAAGAGGGCCTTGCTCATTTGAATTATGACAAAGAGCAGACCTCAGAGGGAGTAGTGCGAGGATATTGCCCCTCTGCCAGTCCAGTCCTGCCCTCACTCCAGCTGAAAACTCAGCTGCCTCAGACCTGGCTCCGGACTCAGTTCTCCTCAGAGAGGTACCTGAGCTGGTACTTAAGGCGTACCTACAAGCTCAGTCCTGTGGGACTACAGGAGCCAAAATTGTCTCCTAAAATCCTCCTGCTGTGCCTGACCAGAATAATGAACATATTGGCAGGGCAAAGAATCTCTTTATTTATATCAAGTCTAAATTTATTTAGCATCAACAGTAGATGTCTATAGACGAAAAGATACTCGAGCCAGTAGGGTAACTCAGACCATATGTAACACTGAGTTCAAAAGAAAGCCTAGCCTTTACTCAGAAAAACTCAGTTTCTAAGCAGCGTAGGTCACATTTGCTGCAGACGGAGAGATGTGAATTTGAATAATCAGAAGATTATTGAGTACACACAGACAACCCCTCCCCAGGAAAATGCACTTATCTGCCAAAAAGAGCTCAGACTATTACTACCTTCCCAGGTACCTCTAAAAACCTGAGTCAAGGATTGATGTTCGAGAAGACTAAATCCAGGATTTGGATGGTGAGTCCCAACCCTGCCTGCAAGGCTGAAGAGTTGTGGGGAGGGAGACAGCAATGACTATTTTCTCAGTACATCTCCCCCCATTTGTGATGGCAAAGACCTGGCTTCAGAGTCCTCCTTGATCACAGTACACCAGCTAGCACAGATCCTGTTCCCAGCCACAGCCACTGGTTCCCAGACACTGCTCAGAGGCTTCCTTCCAGACTGTAGATTCCCTTCCCATTCCTGCAAGTTGGGTCTTGGCTCAGCTACCAGTCTGCCAGGTAAACCCTGGCAAGTCACTGCGTAGCTCTGCTCTCTCAGCAGAAAGTGGAGCATACTACTGATGGATGCCAGTGGTGAAGTACTCCAAAGCCTGCTAAGAATGCTGTCACTCAAGGGCTTTAGAAATGGAAGCTGAAGAACAGTACTTACAAACATTTACCCTTCATTTGGGAAAGCCAAGGATTGCAATCCAAGAGGAAAAATGAACACTGTGACAGCGGAAAGCCCGATGTTAGGACACAGAGGTTTAGGAGACAGTTAACTCAGTCCTTCTCCATAAGGCATTGGAAACAAACTGGCCTGCAAGTACTATTCAAAATACATATCCTCTGGAGTCACTCCTTTCTATGCTGAGCCAGCTGATCTTCAGTTACATACAGGAAGTGAAACAAAGCAAGTAGAAGGATTAAAGGAATATTGTGAATTTTTTTTTTCTAGGATTTTTGTCTATCTACCAAGTTTCATGTCCTCAAAACACTGGAGAGCAATAGTTTCAGAGATACTCATGAGAAGTGAAACAGCAAAGATCATGCAGAAGCTTCAAAGAACCACCAGGCTCTAAACTGACAAAGTAACAATTAAAACTAGATGATAATAATAAGAAAAGTAACATCATCTACTAGTTAACACTGTACTCAAGTCAGAGCTAAAAAAACCCTCACCTTCAACACTTTGGGTTATAAATAAATGCAACATTTACATCCTGGTTCCTTTAGGCTTCTAGTGTAAAGAATGCTATAGAGCTACACACTACATAATTAGCTTTAAATTCTTCTTCACACATAATTAACACTTCCTATGCCTGACTAAAACCAACTGAGCTGTCACCCACTATTTATGCTGCTTTCAATCCCGATGGCTTCTCCCATAAAGGGGAGGAGGGTATATTTTTAGGTCATTTTTATAAAGGAAAGCCTCACCCAGTTTTTCTTTCTTCTTTCACAAAAATATATTTCAGTAGTAGGAGGGAATAGGAAAAGAAAAATATTGCATTATTCATGCTAGAAAAAAAGGAGTTAAAATTATAAAATTAGGATTGGCACAAAAAAGTGCCAGTATTACAATTTACTAGTTAAACTTGTTCTCTTACAGTTCAGTTGTGTTAAATACCTTGCAAAAGAAGTTAAAGGGGAATAAAAAAACCCAAAAGAACTCTGCTTTTCAAGCTAAAACTAGAGATACTTGAAGCCTTCCTTGAATCCCATTTTCCTACTTGTCCTGGCTCTCTATCCTGGAGGCCTTGTTACAATGGTGTGTGATATACAGTATTAGTATACAAAATTTAAACATGCATTGTGCTGAAATTACTAGGTACCACCATGGTATTAGATACAGGAGATACTCGGGGGTGACGAGGACTTCAGAACTTCAAGTGAATTTTACTGTGCAATAAAGAGAGAGCGTAACACGGTGAGTAAGAGATGCCCTCAGGTACGGCAGCCTGGTAATCCCTGCACGGTTCCCAACGAAATGCGGTAGTAGAAACGCGGGCCATGGGTAGAGCTGCATCATGGCCTGGGCAGCACGCAACCAGCACGAGATGGCCAACACTCCAGGCGAGCTCCAAAGTCAAGTGAAGGCGTGCAGAATGTCTCTGATGCCAGAGCAACTCCGGATGGAAGCATGTAAAGCATGTGGCATGCTGGCTAGTTAAACTGGATTTACAGCCTCTCTGCACTGCCAAAGCCGTGCTAAGCCAGCGAAGTGTAATACTGCTGCTTACACCTCCCCCCGCTCCCTTTTCCTCCTCTACCCTAGATTTTACTTTGCATGTGGCTTCTTCCCCATATATACCCCACGGCCCTGGCTGTGCACTCCCTTATTCACTTCTCATTGTTTTCCTCCAACCAAGTACCCACTTACTTCATGATGAAAGATATTCAGTGCAATGAATAGTTTATATGAAGAAATACTTAGCAGATAAAAAACTCCTTTTGGGGAGTTGTTTTTTTATCTTTAGAAATACAATTCAGGGAGAATTGCTTACAGCTCTGAACTCTGAAAATGAGCTCTTATTTGCTGTATGACCGAGGCCACAGGCACTTCTTGTTTTCATGGATCAAGCCAGAAATAGCTGGTGTGATCACCACCAGAGACCGAACAACGATGGGAGCTTTGTGCAGAGATGTGTTGCTGAATGCCCTTGTTCTTTCTCAGCACTTGCAATTCATGAGCTCAGTACTTGATTTTTCACTCCTCACTCATGACAAACTGCACCGTGCAAGAGCCTACTTACATCTAAACCCCTATTTAGGCAGGGCAAAGGTATTTTTGGGATCTCAGGTGCCTGCAGCAGACTGGTATGGTACAAAAGCCTTTAGGAAAAACAGGTAGGCAAAGAACGGAAACTTCACTGAAGAGAACTGGCACAATCCTGTTTAAGATCCCTGAAGACAAAGAAAAAATCCCCACTACAACTTACAACTAAGGAAACTAGTTGAGCAGAACATTTCACCTGGGATTTGGGAGACTTAGTTTTGTTTCCTTCTAAGCTGCTTTCAGATTCCCATCTCTGTCTGCCCTGCAGTTTCCTAATCCAAGCTAAAATTGGGATCTTCTCCCTGCCTTAGATTCTGGCTCAGTTTCACTAAGGTGGGAACAACATGCAGAGATTTTCCCACCTACAGTTCAGTGGAAAGGGATCTTCTGGAAACTGGGAGACGGAAGGAATGAACAAAACCCATGCATCTAGTTTCCTAGGTGTAGAGCAAACCAGTTGTATGAAGCAGGGACACCGCATTGCTTGCTGGAGACTCAGAACTGACAGCAAGCCCTGCTTAATTCTCTAAAAAGCACACGGGTCCCAGTCCTGTGAGCTCTGAGCTCCAGACTCCAAGGGGGTACAAGCAGCAATGCCCACGAAGGGTTCGTGAAGTGCTTCTGTCCCTCTCTCAAACACTACTTATGCTAAGGTTTAGGTGACATGCCACTGTGTGCCGCGGTGTTCCAAGTTCCCTTGTGGGGCACCTAACACCCACCACCGCTGTTCTGAATTTCACCCTGGGTGGCCAGACACTTTAAAACAAGGCTGTAACTTGTATCCCTCGAGTACCTCAAGAGCCTGCATTTAGTAACTTCTGCTGAGTAAGACAGGCTCCAGGACTGCCCTCAACAAATCTCTTCAGAGTACAGCATATGCTTTAAAGGAAGAAAAAACACCCAAACCTCAATTTAGAAATGACCGCTGACAAAGAATCTGGCACACCACTGGTTAAACATTCCAGTGTCTAATTATCCTCCATTAAAATTGTTTGCTTAAAGCCAAAACTTATCTGGCTTCAATTTCAAGACATTTCATCCTGTTACAGCTTTGTTAGATCAAAGAATCCTCTATTATCAAACTACTTTTCTCCATGGAGGTAATTATAGGTAGATACTGATTTCATAACCATGTCTGCCTTCAAACTGAATACATTAAGCTCTCCGAGTATTGCAAGGCATGAGCTTGATTTCTGGCACAAGAACTGGATGCTGCATTTGGCACTATCGTAAGCACTACTGGAACAAAAGTCGTATTACCTCCCCCAAACCATTTGATATTCCCTTTCTAATGCATCCAAGACTTGCATTCAGCCAAGTGGGAGCTTACGTTCAGCTGACCATCCATCACATCTCCTAACTTTCTCTCAAACACTGATTCTTGGAATGGGCTCCCATTCTGCTTCCAGATGTATGACTTTACACTTGGGTGATAGTGAAACAGGCAGTATGAGCTGTACATCAGTGAAAAAACGGAACACCAATTAACTGTAAAGCCCATAAACCTCAGCAGGCCTGAAAAATTTGGGAGTCATTAGCATTTCAGCCTCCTGTTCCTTCTCCAATAGCTATTAGGTAAAGCTTCTGGCTTCAGTTCTGAGGAAAAAAAAAGGAAGATGTTGGTCATTTTAAAAGAGGCTAAGAGTTCACTGAAGTTTTGTTCCAGAATGTGTCAGAGGCTGACAGATATGGAGAGTGAGAAAGCAACAGCATGTCAGCAAGAACCTGAACTTTATCACAGAACGTTGACAAAGGATCCTCACCATTTTTGGTTTAGGGACCAAGTCACTGTCTTCATCAGCTACTCAACATTACCCCATAAATGCTACAAAACTCATGCATTGTGTAAGTGGACTGTGCCCCACAGTGGCAATTCCAACCTTAATGATCGGATCACGATCTGTTTCTGCAAAGCCTGAAGAGCAGTATTAAAATCCTGAAGGCTGTGCTAGCCTAAGAGGTGAGCAGGATCACCAGCTTCAACCCAGCTACACATTACAACTGGCTTCCACACTGCATAGTCACCTTTCGCAGCTGTTATCTGAAAGTCCATTACAGAGGAGGGAAGAAAAAGCAGTTGCTCGAGTACCATGGAAACTAACTTCCTCCTCTCACTAACACTTTAGTGCATGTATTCTTTTCCACAAAATTT
Organism: Eurypyga helias; assembly: GCF_000690775.1. Taxonomy (NCBI): domain Eukaryota; kingdom Metazoa; phylum Chordata; class Aves; order Eurypygiformes; family Eurypygidae; genus Eurypyga; species Eurypyga helias. Next base: position 9,568 of record NW_010267070.1, on the reverse strand, counting down.
CAGACCTACAGGGTGTTATCAGCCAAATAAGGTCCTAAAGCATTGCTTACTTAACAAGTAATCTTTTGTCAAGTAATCTTTTGTTCTCCATACCTACCATACAAAGTTTGCTATCCATGTGTATAGCTTCATTATATCCATGAAATCCTTATCTCCTAAGAATAAACTACAACCTGTGAATGAGTCAAGAGGAAGAAACTGAAAACCTTAATGGAAGGACCCCATCAATTAAATCAAGCAGGAATACTGGCGTTTTACCTCAACAAAACTTTTCTTAGGTACACCCCAGATACTCGAATTTCATTGCCAACTGGTGTAGTCGCAAGCTGAAAGGAATCAGGTTGTACTATTACAGGATGAAGACAGGAAATGGTGTTTCCCATAATAATGCCAAGTGTTTATTATTACAATTTTCACTTTTTCTTCCACCTTTATCCATCAACTTTATGAAAACGCTTTTTCCTTGCAAAACACACTGCTTGTAACTTTACAAAGACGCTTAACAAAGAAAGTACGTTTATGGGTTTCCCTCCATTCACCCATAAACCCTTTTTGAACACGTATTAATCACGTCTAACTACTTCTGCTGAACAGCTGCAAGGAACTGCTAAGTTCTGATTTAGTGCAGTTATTAGCTGAAATGGACAATGGTGTGGGTACTTTCGCATTTAGACACGAGAAACTGCGCTACTCGATTTTGAAGCTTAAGTCCCAGTAAGGGAATTGTTAATTAACTTTAGGTTTTACAACTCAGTTATTCAAGTATCTGGAAAACACTGACCCATCTGACACGCTGTTCTGCCAACGTCCTTAAACATTAACAAAAGCACACGACTATTTTCAGGTAAGCCACTACCATAATTTCCAGTTATTTAAAAAGAAAACTAGTTTTTGACAAGCTTTAATAAACTGGTATTGCTGTTAGAAGTGGTGTGGTGTTTATTTTTTTTCCTCCCGAAACTAAAATGCAGAAATAAGCTTTTGGAAGAACTGGGGGAA
>NW_010267070.1:224-8552 GCF_000690775.1 Eurypyga helias | reverse complement strand
GGGGGGGGGAGGGAATCAACTCCAGCAATTTTTAAATGGACACCCTTCACTGATGTACATAAACACGGCTTTCCTGCAACTGAGAAACGGGTGAGCAGGCACAACTTATTGATTTGTTGTACTATCTGTCCCAGCAGGCTCAGGTTCCTTCAGTGAAGTGCTCACAGGATGAGAAGTCAATCTGAAAGCACGCGGAGTTACGCATTTAACCAGGCCCTGGGTTTCTAATCTGCACTCTGCTAGACCTACGCATTAGCAACTGTTCATATGAATCCTGTGGTCTCCAATGCTATGGTATCTGGAATAAAACACTGCAAACACGTAAGGTAAAGCTAAGTAATTATCTAGAATGTGGAAAATAATTTGCTATTTTGTGAATTATCTCATGTTTCCTTTGGTAAAAACACACTGACGTTTGTAAAGAGAAGTAATCATTATGATCTTAAAATCAGGATCTTATCAGGAAGAACTGATCTACCCCTGGCTCTTCTTTACATAGAAAAATCTACTCACACAGCTTCCTGGTGCACTACAACTAAGTAGGTATCCTGTCCATTCAACAACATACAGCTCAGAAGCAAGTTTGTAATTTACTAAATTTTTAATCACAGCAGAAGTAAAAGCTTCTTGCCACTCAAAAAGTAACCTTTGCCTGCATGAACCCTTCCAGATTTTCTCCCTCCAAGGGAAGGTGAAACAGTATTATCTCTATACTGCTAATTCAAACTATAAATGCTTTTTTGAAACAGGTTACTCCAAAGTTAACTTGGCATCCATCACCACTGGAGAAGAGGATCACAAAAAGAGACCAATCAAGATGACACACTGTTTTGTGCAAGATGGTTTTATTAACAGACCAAAGTTTGAAAGATTGCAGCTGGGCATCTGAATCTGAAAGGGAAAAAAACCAAAAGTATCATTAGATGTGTAGATGTGAAACTAGTTCGGATTTCATTCATTTCTACAGTTTATAATTTGGGCTGAAAACACAAATTTTCTATCACTAGATTTAAGAATCTACTAGTCTTCCACACAATAACTAACTTCTACACTAACATCTCTTCACTCAAAACACAGATTTCAAGTGCCAAAACTAACAGGATAAACATTTCTACCCTAACTATTGGTATCTCTTTTCCTATTTGTCTAGAGGCACAGGAGGAGGGAATTTCATGTTTAAAGATATACTGAAATTCTAACCTTTGCTGCAGTAACCCTATTTTCTGTACAGTCCAGGGACTGTTTACACACAAAAATGAAAGCAAAAGGCAAACCTGTCTCAAGTTCTTGTGGAGTTTGCTTGACAGCGAATGAAATTCAGTATCTTGCCAATACTGAATTGTCAAAATTCAGTACCAAGTACCCATGCTCTTTTTCCACTGTCTATATGAAGGAACTGGTACTGGAAGTTTGTTTTTTCTAAAATGTATTTGAGACTGTCACATAAATGCTAAAAAATAAAGACAACTATCAGGAAACTATCTACATATAGGGAAGAGGAATACTCATCTTCAAATGGATGGTCCTTCGGAATGACAGTACTTTGAGTACTGCCAATATCTCATCTGAACCTACTGCTCTAGTTGCCCATTTCCTCAGTACAAATGACAACATTCTTCTATTTCCTACCTGCACATTACTTGCGTTTTAAATGTGTGTTCATTTCAGAACAGCAGGAAAATGGCAGGAAAAGTGCAGGAGACAAGAACAATCATACATACTCCTGGCCATACACCACACGTATGTATGTTTGCAGTCCAAGCAGTACAGGTAACTGCTTTTAAACCACAATAACAAATGGCAAGGTCACTTCTTATAGTGAGAGATAGAGTAAAGCCCCGATGCCTGCTACTTACACAGGATGCTGAGCTAGAAGTCCAATGAAAAACATGAGCAACCAGCTGAATATCCCTGGTTTCTCTAACAATACACTACTCACAGGCATTTATGGCCACTGCAATGGTGAACTAGAAGCTTTCCTCCTGTTGGAGGAAAACTCAAGACCATCAGCATACTTCTGCTGTTTGCCAATAAGGATGGAGGAGAAAGGATCTACATTGACAGAAAATCTGCAGGGTTTCAACTAAAACCAGCAGTTTCAATCTTATGCTCAGAAACCAGACAGGAGCATCAGGTGAAAAGTGTCTTTGCTCAATCCTGGTTATGAAGCCTTATGTGCTAACTTAAGGGAAACATTTGCCAGCACTGAACTTCAACAGTCTGTGCCACCAGCAGCAAAATTTCTACAAGAATGCTACTATCAGTCATGTAACATTGCCCCAAGCACCAAACATTACTGCAATTCTGCTTCTCAAAGTGACCCACTTCTTTCCATAGTTGAGCCAAAAAGCTTTACAAGAACAGTGTCCTCAGCAAGCAACTCTTTTCCTAAAGCTCAAGTTTCCATGTACCATGCTTTAAAACTCTGCTGCTTCAGATGGAGACCACAAAGAAACATGCAAATACTTGGGGGAGTGGAAACTGAGGAAGAGCAGCCTACAAAAAAGCTTCAAGCAGGAAGAACTGTCAGTCAAATGGAAAGGCATTTCATAGGTCTCCTTTGCTCCTCTGACAGACAGCAGACCTCAATGAGCTCAACTTGCTATGCCTTATTGGCTATAAAAACATTTTTCAAAAGGCAAAAAAAAAAAAAAAAAAAATCTACCTTCCCTTCCTTCTGAAAATTTAATTTCTGAAAACTTATCCAAACAGAGTTGTACCCGTTTTAAGTCACAGCACTACCCACCATTTTTTATTAACCAACCCTCTGGAAGCTAGGAATTTCTAAGTAAACTGCACATCTGACTTCTTAAAACAACAAAAAAGCCAACCAAAAAACCCTCTTGCCTTTTGAGAAATCAGTTTAGGAAAAATTGGGTCTTTGCCTGTTTTTCTTTCCACGTATCTTAACACAAAAAAGTTTTCTTAAATTGCAACATATTTTTCATAGCAAAAAGGCATTTATTCTTGGCTGAAAATAAGATACAGGCAACACCAACATCAGTTTAATGTGTAAAAAAGGTGGGAAAAGCTAAGGAAAGTAAAAGAACTGCAAAAAAAAAAAAAACCAGTCTTGGCAGGAACAGCAGAGCAACAACAGTAGGTAAGACACTGTCTGAACTAGAGACTAACTTGAGGACTCGGCTGTCACTGTCAAACTGCTTTAACTGTAAATCAACCTTCTCATTTCTAAAGGATAGACTACTCAAATGGAAAAACAGCTTTCTTTCAAAATTACCATCTTGGTCATGTTAACATGAAAGCTTAAACTGAGTAATTTTGAAGCTTGAACAAACCAACAATTTAAACCATTAAAATGGTCTAAATTAGTAATTTAGTTTGTCCCAGTCCTAAACGGCCTTTTATAGCAGATACCAGAGAATCAGAAAAAAAGCACTGTACTTGCAATCACAAGACTCTGATCATATTAAGAATTCATTAATGAGGGCTGAATATTTTAGCCAAGATCTCAAGGCTTCCCATCACAAAACCCAAACAAGGTTTTAAACCAAGTTATTTTTCATTTATCAATAAGTTACTGGTAACTCACTTCCCAAACATATCAGCTATGGTGAAGATTTAATTTCTTCACGAATGTTTAAGCTGCAGTAAGACTTTAAAGATAAAAACAGAACACACTATTGTCCAAGCAGCTTTATACTGTAGGTACTCCTCAAGCACAAGTGAATATGTATTAAACCTGAACGTTCAACCAATAATGGCAGCAGCCTATACAGCAGAGATGCAAGAGTGGATAGTATTAACCTTTGGTAATACTTTACCATTAGTTCATTCTCCTTATGAGTCTGTTGATCTGATCTTCCCTGTTACCAGCATCCCCACCTTCCACGAAATGGATCGTTTTCTTCTTCATTCCACCCCGAGGAGAGGATAACTTGAAAGGCCAAAGGAAGTTGTTCACAACTTTGAAGTTCTTGCCAACAGTGTAAATTTCATGGATCACATCTTCCATGCAGATGATGCCAAGTTTTCCTAAAATTCAGAAACACTGTTTTCAGAAGGGCTACAGGAGCCACTGGGAAATGACAAGCTAAAAATGAGCAAGTTGTGTTTGTCATAGCTACTTATTTTGATAAGCTTCAGGAAGTCTATGAAGTCAGAAAGCACCCACTCTGTTACAACACTCAGTTACAGACTTTTACAATTAAAATGGATTAGCTGCAGCTAACTCAACATTTAGTTGCTACATTCAGCAAGAGGCATCTTGTTGTAAATCTGAAGAAAACAGTGCTCTTTGAAGAAAAATTTGATTAAATACACTTTAACCCTTGTTATGTGTAACTCAGGAAAATTCACTGAACCACTTATGCTGCTGAATAATGCAACGTGCTTCCTTAATGCCTTTTCAGAGTCTGCAGTAACATGTTACGGGTTAAAATGCAATGCTAAAAAAGAAAATGACTATGCCATAATACTTGCACCTTTAGAATCTAATTATCTATTGCACAGGAAAAGGAACAAACATGAAACAGTCTAATTTGAAGTGATACACAAATCAAGTGCCAAAAACGGGAGAGACATCAGTGTTTGCTTTTGTTCCTGGCATGACTGGAAAATGGGCTGCCTCCTAGAGCAGTCTATTTCCTGACAGCTGACCACCATGCTTTGTTGTTACTAAACACACTAATGGCTTTTACCAGCCAGTTCTTCTGACAAGAACTTTAAGAAGTTTGTTTTCCAGAACATGAAGGTCTAAGACACCAGCAACGTCCAATATTAAACCTGAAACTTCAGAGGTACGTACAATAAGCTTCTTCCCTGCTGCCCAGCAACGTCCAATATTAAACCTGAAACTTCAGAGCTACGTACAATAAGCTTCTTCCATGCTGCAGCACCTTTTCATTGCTGAAAGATCTACCAACCTATTCAAGGTCAAGGAGTTCACATTTAAAACTACAGATTTACAATGCTAAAATTTGATTCTTTGCACTGGCTTTCAATATTTCATAATGAAAGTTACTTCCACCTTGCTCTGTCAATATTAAACCTGAAACTTCAGAGCTACGTACAATAAGCTTCTTCCATGCTGCAGCACCTTTTCATTGCTGAAAGATCTACCAACCTATTCAAGGTCAAGGAGTTCACATTTAAAACTACAGATTTACAATGCTAAAATTTGATTCTTTGCACTGGCTTTCAATATTTCATAATGAAAGTTACTTCCACCTTGCTCTGTATTAAGTGCTTTAAGACAGAAATAGAGATTATTAACCAAGCACTACTATTCCCCAGAGACAAATAAGGACAGCTGTCCAGCTCAGCATTAAATCATCCAAATGCAACAAGTTGGTTTCTTGTTTTGTGAAGTGAAGCAGTTATTTACCAAGGCGTTTCTGAATCAGGGAATTATCAGTAAGAGCGATGCGCTGCTTGTTGATCTTCCCATAACCACGCTTGTAGATCAACTCATGCACAGACTTCAGATTGGGATAACTGAAACAGTCAAGTGAAGGGGGAAAAAAATTATTTGTCTTCACAAGAAACATTCCAAGTTAACATCCCCGAAAGAAACTTCCATAACAAATAGTTTAAGATCATTTCAGCATGTCCCAGTTGTAACTACAAAAGCAAATCTTACACCGAGTTCCCAACAACACTAGTATGACAGCGTAACCACATCTTGCAAGCACTGCCTTTTAAAGTACTGCCTCAATCATCTTCAGTTCAAAGATGGGAAGGCAGAGAAGATAAACATTTCGAACACAAGAGAAACCTGCAAGTCTAATGCAGTAAAATGCAAAAACAACTCAACATTTGCATCTTTGTGATCAAACTTAACATTTCACTCACCCCCATGCAATATAGGGTTCAACAATCCGCAACATGTTGATAGAAGCTTTGTTGAGTTTTACAAATGTGCCATTAAAAATCTGACGCAGGCGAAGAAGCTGCAACACCTTGCGGACCTTAGGGCTGACACCATTGGTACTAGAAAACAGAGGAAAAAGCCTTAATTATCTACATCCCAGAAAACACCAAATATCAGGTTAAAAAAAACCCCACAGTAGTATTGTTCCCAGATGAAACGTATCATTGTTTCACCAATTAAATAAAGCAAGCTTAGCAAATTATCAGAGAATGGTTTGGGTTGGAAGGGACCTTAAAGACCATCTAGTTCCAACTCCCCTGCCATGGGCAGGGACATCCTCCACTAGACCAGGTTGCTCAAAGCCTCATCCTTCATCCTGTCTGGCCTCGAAGACGGCCAGGGATGGGGCATTCACAGCTTCTCTGGGAAACCTGTTCCAGTGCCTCAATTTATTTATTATGTCTATGTATTTTGGTATTAAAACAGATCTATTGCCATTAAAAGAACTGAAATAAGTACTATACTAAAACAACTTAGAACTATCCTTGAGCTCTCCTGAACAGAATTCTTCCAACCACACTTTTTGTGCTTTTACCAAAGGAGTTAAACAAATATTTCAAACATAGCCTAGCAGAATATTAGGGAATACTAGCATGCAATTTGGGATTAAGGTGAAACAGAACAACTGTCTGCATATATCTGTAGCCTTACTGTCTTCTTAAAAATCAAAGATTCCTGAAGACCATAGACATAGCCAGCATAATGATTTTGCACTTCATGCAGTAAGCCTCTGGGCGCAAGTACAACATAACTGCCAACAACTTACAAAGCCACCAGCGGAATGCTTGATTTTATTTATGTATTTAAGCCCTCAAAACAAACAGATAACAGGAACGTCAATTTCAGTGCACCCGAACATAAAATTGTTTACATCAGCATTCAATCTTACCCTCTTATCCTGATCACAAATGCCAGTTTCGGTTCCGCTGGAACGTAGTAGTTGCCAGCTTTGCGGGCCATCCTGGCCATACGGATCTCCTGCCTATACATATGCCTGTACTCCTTGTGGTAAGCTTGGGCTCTTGCATAGATGAGTTTTCTTTGTGCCTTACGAAACTGAAATTAAGTTTGAAATTATTTAAGATCATATAATGCCTTTTAACACATGAACATCACCTTCAAATAACGTAGCCTATTCCAGAACTTCACATAAATAAGACAGATTAAAGGAACATCTGCCCATATCATGGGGTTTAAAATCACTCTCAGTGATGTGCTAGACAATCTGGAAGACTATTACACAGCAGTGCTGCTTTACCTTCAACAATATAACCATGCATCAAGCTTACACTCGCAAAGACCATAACCTCTTTTCTTGAAGACTAAATTTCATCTTCATACAGTTGTGTCAACTGTACACTTTACCCTTACTCTGCACAGAACTGGTTTGTTACTGACCAATACTGTAAACTTCAGCACTGCATTACATCAGCAGCAGTAGCCAATACTAAAACAGATAAACCATTCAAGTTAAAGAATCATGAAATATTTACCTTTTTTATAGCCAATATCTTCTTTTGACGTTTGGCTTTTATAGCTGCATAAGCCTGCCGCTTTTTCAGCAGGCTTTCCGGTACAGATGGCAACTTCTTTGCTCTAAATGAAAGAGAAAAAAAAAATCCCTCTTTTAGCCATTATGAAAAAACTCAGCTTTAAAGTAACACATGACAAACAAGAACTCTTTAAACAACGTGTATGCCCACCTCCCTGCCTCAAGCCAGCTAACGGAGGCAACTTCCTTGTTCTGACTATCACCAGGCCTCAGTGCAACCTGGAGATCATCTTTTATACTGGAGGAGGACATCGTACAGAGTCGCTATTGAGCAGCACACAACCATAAAGACTGAGACCACCTGGGCAATAAAATGTTTTTGCCCTACTTTGCTACAATCCAATTTGAAGTAACAAAAAGTCTGTTTCAAGTGCATGTCATCGAGACTAACAAATCTTTCAGGAAGTGCTTTAAAACTAGTTTGGCCGTATTCTGGAATTTATTTCACAGAATTTTGAACGTATCATTTTAAAGTCCTAGATGAGATAAAACTAGCAAGGGCCGTGTTTGCAGAGCCATAATTACCCGGGCGAGCACCTACCCTAAGCATACCCGGGTATGACTCCCGACTCAAACCGAGCACCGCCTGGCGCACCCCAGCACAGGGCTGACCGCCGCTCGCCCGCCAAGTCAGGAAAAACTCAACCGCCCCGGGTGTCTCACCCACGAGAGCGGCGCTGGGAAACCAGCTCTTTCCCCTACCGCCCTCATCGAGGGCATTTTCCCCTCCTGCTGCCTGCGGAAGGAACAGGACAGCGGCGACTACATCCCCGCCGCGTTAGGCCCTATCACCCCGCCGCTCCCAGCCTCAGCCCACTTGTGCCTTCTCCGACATCGCCGGCGGAGGCCTGGCAGCTGGGAGACAGCAGGCCGCGTCCCGGCAGTA
>NW_010267070.1:0-211 GCF_000690775.1 Eurypyga helias | reverse complement strand
CCCGCCGATGGCAGCGGATTATCCCGGGGCGGGACTGCCACTTACTCCTTCTCCGCCATGATCAGCGCCGGAAGAGAGAGGGCAGACGCATGCGCAGTGCCGACTTAACCCTAGTGCCTGCGCAGGCAGGGCCCTGGGCGCCGGCAGGACCCCAGGGTTGGGTGTTCGCGGTGGTGCCTGAACGCGCGGCGGGCGCCGGGGTGGCCGGGAA
>NW_010267069.1:6464-7428 GCF_000690775.1 Eurypyga helias | reverse complement strand
CGCTGGCCAAAAGCGGTGGCGGGGCGCCCCCTGTCGCCTGCTGTCCCCGGGTCCGCAGGGCCGGGGAGGGGGGGGACGGACACCCCGAGGGACCCCCGGGGGCCGCACTCCCCGGGAAGGGGTCTCAGTCCGAATGGCTCAGGCACGCTCACCTCTGCAAGAGGCAAGCAAAGCTTTTTCCCGGTGAGAGAGCACTCTGGTCCCCCAGGGTATTCATCCCTAAATATACATATCACATATATTATATGCAATATATAGTACACATATTGTGTATTTTATACATTATATATATTCTAATCACCTCCAAATTTGACACAGCACAACCCAAGACAGGACCCTCTGACCTAACGCATCTCCCTAGCACTTTTTGCTCCTTTGGAATAATAGTCAAAGTGCTCAGGAAGGGAGAATCCAGGGAGAATTCAGTCAAATCAGCAACATGACTATGGGTCATGACAAACTTCATCACTTCAAAGACCCTGCCTGCTCAGCTCCCCCCTTGCAGCTGATTTCAGCCACGTAGGGGAAGGTGTAATTAGCTTTAGCATCATTTTTTCCCACTGGATGCGAACTGTGGGAGGGGAACGTGTGTTTTCAGCACGTCTGAGTTCAGTATGGAAGCCCCCGGTGAGCTCGCAGCACGTCTGAGTTCAGTATGGAAGTCCCCGGTGAGCTCTACAGGAGGAGAATTTCCCCATGTAACAAGCTCCCCCACCTTAGGCCCTTCGTCCCAGATGTTGGCGTGCTCCGAGCACATCAGGCACCAGGAGTGGCAAGGAGGGTCAGCAGGACTTTGGATTTTGTTGCCACCAAAGATGAGTTTTTCCTACCTCTCTTCACCCTCCTCCACCCCTCCCCCACGTGGACTGGAAGCTGCTGGGCAGCAAAGGAGAGTTGCTTTCATGAGAGTCCTGTTTGCTTGGATTTGGACCCAAAATATTCACTACAGAGGATGTGAATTCCT
>NW_010267069.1:1483-6441 GCF_000690775.1 Eurypyga helias | reverse complement strand
GTTTTGCTCCAGCCCCAACACTTAAATCCCATTTTTTCTCCTTGGTCTGCTACTGCACCCTTCACTGTCTGTTGCATGATCCCAGTCCCTTGCCCGCCCGGGGCTTGAAGGACCTTCCAACCTTCTTTGCTGGTCAAGAATAAGTTCTTCTCATCCACCACATCCCCCGTGTCACAAGGAACGGCGACGTCCCTCCCGATTCACATGCCCAGAGCATCACCGGTGCGCCCACTAAGGACACGGTGCTGTGGGTGGCCTTCAGCAGCCACGTCCCCCTGCTCAGACAAAGGCTTTGTCTCGGTAACACAAGGACACACACTTCCCGAGCATTTGCATTCAGAAACATGGCCAGGCAAAGACGGAGTGTGGCTGGATGTGGGATCGGCTTGATCCATTAGGCAGCCACGGGGATTCCTGCTCCTGTATATAAGCTGGGTCTGGCAGCTGCCACCTCCTTCATCCTTCTTCCACAGGGCAGGAGAAACCTACTAAAACTAATCTCTGTTAAGAGAGCAGGAAAATACATATTCTTTCCTCACCAGAAACATTTTTAACAATACCTAGGATGATAAAAATTGAATATTTTTAGTGTTGTCTTATTTAAACACACCTGGTTGGGTTACTGAGAAACACAGCAGACATTTAAAAATTATTTCTTCCCTTTTAATATTTAACTAATATTTATTTAAAATTTAATTTTTAAATTACTGTCTTATTTGCATTGGAAGCCGTGACTCAAGGAGCCATCCTACTCCAGGGGCAGGAGGCCTGGGGGAAGCTTTGCCTGGAGTTGGGGTGCTTTTCAGCCGTTGTCCATCCCATGCAGCAGTGATGATGCTGGGGAGCGGGTCCTGCTCCCTCTTCTCGGGCACTTCCAGGGGATGGGCACTTTCTCTGAGCAGCTGCCAGAGGCTAAACAGCAATGAACCACGTGCCCTGGAAGTGGGAGAGGGCAAAGAAGCCCCGGTACTGTGCCCCACTCCCTCCCCACATAACCAGGCCGGGCTGTGAGAAAGAAAATAATAATTAAACAAAACGAACCCCTTACCTCATTCTCGACAATAACCAGGGTAATTATCTCCCTTCTACTGATAATTATCATAATTAATTCAATATAATGAACTCTCCCAATTGCACTGCTGTTTCAAAATAAATGCATTGGCACTTTTTTTTTTTGAACTGTCTTTAATTGAGGAAGGGGCTCTCCTGTGGGATAGAAGCCATCCTTGCCCTCAAGAAGAGAGGCATTTCAACAACAAGAAGTGAAAGGAGTCCAAGTGGCTGCAGATCTTGTTAGAGACAAAAGGAACCAGCCTGCCAGAAAGGGAGACAGCCTGGTGGGCTTGTACAGTGCCACTGCAATTCCCGTCGGGATTCACTGAGGCGTTCCCCTGACAAGACATGAAAATCACGACGGAATCGATGCACGGAGGTACCTTGAGGAAGAGGCAGGAGTGGTTGGTTCTGAGCCGGAGAGAGGGAAGGATGAAGGTGGAGTTGTGGCACGGAGTTGTCATCGTCCCTGTGCCTGCAGAACTCCCTCTTGCTGGCTTTATTCCCAGTTTATCCCTTTCTAGGATCCTTGGAAGGAGCTTTTTGTAAGGTCAAGGGGCTCTGCTGGGCTGGGAGCATCCCTAGGGGCTTTCACCCAAACAAGAACAGGCAACTGGAGGAGGATTAGTATGATGGTTCCCATTTCTGAACTGGGGAAACACACTGGGGAGAGGTTGAGCATCCTCCCCAAATCCGTCTGGGCAGTCCTGGGGTAGAGCTAAAGCCCAGCCTGATCCCAAGCTCAATATCATTTTGCTCATTCAAAGATTCAGATGGGAACCATTGAAATAATTGACATTCTGGGGTGGGGAGAGCTTTTTCTCCCATCTGCCGCATTACCTACGCACTAAACCAGTCTGTCGCCGGCTGTGGCACCGCCGGGGAATTACCACAATTACACCGTGTAATATTGACTTAACTATTTGAAGAACTCTACAGCCAAGTCTCTCCTAATTAGATTCAACATTTAATGGGGCTTCTTAATTCAGGAAAATATTTTCCAAGGCTTTAACAAGTCTAACAAAGGAAGAGTCAGAGGTATGCAAAATTTTTGCAATTTTAGAATCCAATCAAGAGCCCAAGGAGATATCTCTCGTTTAATCTTGGAATGCCATCACCCAATCCCAGGCTCTCAGGGACTCTATCGCAGACCAACTCACTTCATCCGCAAGCTTACTGAGGATCTGGCCAGTCGGGACATGGCCAGCATTGCTATTTTCAGTGTATTCAGCCCTCCAAGTACTATTTTAATGTTCCTCCCCACTCTGTAATTATTCAGTGAAGGTAATGAGTTGCTGGAATCGGTGGTTGGCACCACAACGTAAAATAAAACACTGGAAGGGCCTGAAGAATGTGATGGGGGGTGGGAATAAAGTCCCATTGTTGTCTCCCATAGGGATGGAGGAGGTCCCCCCAGCTCACCAGCATTGGTGGGATACCTGGTGAGTGCTGGCCCTGGTACCAATGGGGACAATCAGCTCCCAAGAGGCAACTGAGAAACCTGGGAGCATTTACTAATGGCCCCTGGGTGCAAAGACATCCCAAGGCAGGGACCTTGGTGGTCCCCAGCACCCAGGGGATGGTGAGATGGGTGCCGGTGGGACCACAGCTCCTGCTGGGCATCGGCGGAGCTGTTGGCAGCAGGCATCTGCCACCGGCTAGGATGTGGTATGGGAAAAAACCCCTCTGAGAAGCCCACCAGCAGAATGGTGCCTTCTGGAAAGGCTCTGAAGCAAAATAAACAGAGTGCATCTGCTGGCTGTTTACCATGGCCCACGTGACGCCCCGGCGCTGGTTTTCTCCATGAGCACATTTTGCTGTGTAAATAAGATGCGCAGGCATCTGGAATGATGTCTGGGGGAGAAGGCTGGGTGGGAAAAACCTGGAGTGAAGGGCTTCATCCCGGTGCTCGGGGTGTGTGGGGCTGCTCCAGCTCCACAGGGTGGAGGGAGAGGAAGATGTTGAGGGAGATGTCCAGCGATGTTGACTTTCCAAGTCACCACAGAAAGGAAGAAGACTTCTTCAGCTCCCAGGCAAGTCCTGCCATGGATGTTTTTGTTAACTTCATCCCCAAAGGCCCTGGCAGGCAAGGGAAATTTTACCTGGCTGACCAAAGTATTCAGGATTTGGTTTCATTCAGGAGAAATATTTTTTATGTTTAATTATCAGTTTCTGAAAACTGAAATGTCTTTGGTTTTACAATGAGAAAACAAACAGAAAAATTGAATATAGAGACTCCTCCCAAAACCTTCTGCTTTAAAAACTCCCTGTTATTTCCTAACAAAACCCCTTTTTGCTGGAAACCTTCCAGCCTGGTGCAGTCTGATGGTGCTTCAGTCCCCACAGAGTCTGAGGGAGGAAGAATGCAGTGGCTTTCGTTTCTGATCAGGACAAAGCAACCCCACTGCAGCACGAGGTGCTCCAGCTCACCATCGTCCCCATCACCTTAAACAGGCACCCAGTTCCAAAAGACTTGATACATCCCATAAAAACATGAAGTTGTGAACAGCCAAACCAGTCACTGGGGCATCCCGCTGTGCCCGAGCCGGTCAGGAGCTGCCGATGCTCAGCCCACAGCAGGGATGTGGCTGCACAGGCTCCAATGGGAGAATGGAGACATGGGGACCGTAGGGCCCAGACCCATTCAGAACCCAAAATAACCACGTCTATGAACCCTCAGGCCATGGATGAAGGGAGGTGTAAGGGGTGTTATTGGTGAGGCTGGGGTTGGAGCATGGGAGCACAGGCTGCCTGGGCTTTCACATCACAACGGGAGGCTGCTTGCCCAGGAGATCCATCCCCGACAGCTTCGCTGAGGACTCTGATGGACATTTATAGCACTCTGAGTCATTACCGGCCTTGTTTAAACCAGTTATACCTGGCCAAGACCTTTAAAATAGCTTCATTTATACTGAAAGGCTCCTCTCGCGCACGGTGGGTATAAATAGCAGGGCGAACCGCTCGCTGAGCACGATGGCTCCTCTGAGCTCGGGGAGTGAGGCAGCAAGCTTTGCTCAGAGCCTTTGCGTCACCGCCCTCTGTGCCACCCCCCACTTTGTACCCCTCCTAACTGCTGGGAGGTTGCAGGAGGAGCCCGCTGCTCCCAGGGGACCCCGTCTCCCCGGGTGCCCCATCCAGAGCCAGTGGCTCATGAGAACGAGGTGTCCCTGGCAGGGACGCCAGCAAAACAGACGGAGTGGAGATTTCTGCTCTGAAAAACACACAGGACTCAAACCCTGTCTGTGAGTCTGTGGTTCCTTGACCACTAATAGCAGCCCAGGATCACCCAATAAATCTGCTCAGGGTCGGCCATGGGTGCACAAGCCCATATCTGTGCGACGAGTGTGAGCAGGATGCTCAGCTGTTTTCTGCCCTGGATGGGCACCCCATCCCAGGGGCACCCAACTCTGGCACAGGCCAGCAACACCCATCGCTAGAGCTAGGTGTTGCTGCTACCTGCAATGATATTTCAGTTCCACCTCACACATTTCCAGGCAAAAAAATTTAATCTCGACCTGTGCTGTTAGGATCTGGGAGAGCTTTGACTGCACAATTGGCTTAACTTGTGCCAAACAAATGTTCATCTGGCTCAGTAATCTTTTATTTCTGCTCAAAACCCAAATATTTCCAAGGAAAACACCCCACCTCAACTTGAGGACAAGCGTTCGGCACCTGCTCTTGGTCCCAAAAATGGTTGTGACGAGGCTGGTGGGATACAGGGCATTTTAGGAATGGGCAGCCCGAGAGCTGAGGCTACCTGTCCTAGGTGGGATGTGCTGACCAAGCTGCAATGCCCACCGGCACGGCTCATCCCAGCCCAGATTTTTTCCAGGGGCTGGTTCCTGCATGCTGCTGAGACCCTTTTCCCTGCTAAAACTGGCATTACTGCATCCTTGGGGGTAAAA
>NW_010267069.1:0-1358 GCF_000690775.1 Eurypyga helias | reverse complement strand
CCTGCATCATTGGGGGTAAAAATTAGAGGCAGCAGCAGCCTCCCCACCAAGGACCAGCATCTTCACCAAGCCCACAGCACACGGTCTTGTTTTGCCCCCTGCGATGGCAGCACGTAGCAGGCTGCTAAATAAACTGCATTTAGGCTGCTAAATAAAGTGCATTTCCAAGGGAGAGCCGTTCTGCAGTGAGGATGGAAATGCTCCACCGAAGGCTGCGGCTCCTGCTCACTCCAAACATTTCTCCCCCCCTCCCCTTCCTCACTCTGATCTTTTTTTTTTTTTTCCTCAGAGGAAACGTTGCCCAAATCAACATACGCCCGAGGAACGATTTTACACGGGTCAGACAGCACTTTCTGCTGGAAAAAACTTCCAATCAGCTGCATTCACGGGCTGGGTTTATTTTTCGCAGTTTTCTGAGTACGTTTTGTTTTGGTGCCAGAGTAAAGACCTGGAGGTACATATTTCAGCCCAACCTATAACACCATCATCGTCACCGGATTTCTGCGAGGAGAGGGCTTTGACAAACATTCCCAGCCCAGCGGAGGAGTCGGGGCATCCCTCAACATCCCTGGAGCTGCCCCCACTTTGCCAGAGAGACCCTGCTTCTCCTCTCCTCCCCTGAGACATGATGCTGAGCATCCCAGGCAGAAGGGAAATCATCTGCTGCTCCCCCCACCCTCCCCATCCTATCCCAAGCAGCTGCCAGGTCTTTTGCAGCCTCTAAAGCCCCACTCTAGAGGGGGGGAGACAGCCAGGGTGGAATAAACTTAACCAGAGCTTTTTAAAGCTCTCCCACCTTCACCTCCTCTCTTCCTCCGGGTAGGTGTCCCGGCAGCGGCAGAACAAGACGGCTACAGAGGGCTGCTGGAAGCCGTCAGCGCGAAATACACTGGGAGGCCTTTTTTTTCCTTGGAAAATATTTCCTCGCCGCAGGCTGCGGTGACAGCAAACATTCCTACCAGGGCTGGCGTGAGGAGGCATCACCCTGTGGCATGGCTGGGGCTCCCGGGGCTGGCTCCAGGGATTGCCATCACCCACGGACCCCTTCACTGGGGTGCAGGAGCACCCCCCTGCCCTCTCCCGTGGGAGCAGGGACCGCCACAGGAAAAGGCTTTTTATGCTTCAAGGGTTTGGTTTTCTCAACACCCCCACCCCCATCCTAGCACGTAGGGCGAACCCTGCTCACTTCGAGGAGCTAATGGGTCGCACGTAGGGAAAAAGAGAGGCTTGTTAAAAACAAAAAAAGAGGCCAAATCCGTAGATGTCGGGGAGCAAAACCAGCCCATTAAAGTCAGGGCTGTGGTTGTAAATCAACAGAGCCACTGCTATTTCCATCTGCCCGCTGGGGAGCGGGGCAG
>NW_010267068.1:345-952 GCF_000690775.1 Eurypyga helias | reverse complement strand
TGGCCCCGTGCCCAGATGTCTGTGCCCTGTCCCACTAGAAGAAGAGAGCAGGGGCCAGCAGCCACCTGTCCTCAGGGCCACATCTGGTCCCCGAGGTGCTCCTGCTGTGCCTGGGGCACGGGCACTGGCGTACCTGTCCCTGAAGGATCCCCGATAGCTGCCCGTCTCCTCCTCGCCCATCCTGTGTGCCAGTGTCGAGGGTGCTGTGACAAGAAGCTCCTCGGGGACTGTCCCAGCCTGCTCAGAAGCCAGTGGTGGCCGGGCACTGCCCATTAGCCCTCGTGGTGTCGCTGAGCTTTGCTGGGTTTTGGAGCCGCTAATGGCTCCTGGTGTGTAATGGATGTACCCTACTGCCTCTCGGGCTATTTTTGGGCCTGAGCATCTCAGCCAAAGGTGCTGGGCTGACTTTTTTGTGCTCGTTTCCTTTTTGGGGAGGGTAATTCTAATGGAAAATGTTCTGCTGATGTGCCAAGCCAAGGTGGTGGGGAGTGCTGGGGGTGTGGCTCATAGGGATGCTGGGAGGAAGAGGAGTTTTTGGGTGCTTGCTGGGAAGGACTGGGCACAACTGTGGGCCCAGAGGACAGGTCTGTAACCCCCTGAGCGACCC
>NW_010267068.1:0-270 GCF_000690775.1 Eurypyga helias | reverse complement strand
CCCTGCCCCCTGCCTCAGCCCGGCCACAGTCCAGCGCCGTCCCTGCTTGCAGCAGGTCCCTCAGCGCACCCTGGCAGCTGCCCTGCGAGCTCTGCAGGTCGTTATGAGCAGCTCGGGGTGGGCTAGGGCAGGCGTGAGCGAGCGGTGGTCCCGGCTGATCCCACCCCGCTGCAGCGCAAGGGGATGCAGCGAGCCCCAGGGTTGGGAATGGGCACTCCTGCCTGCCCTGAGGCCAGCCCCTGGCCTCCTGCGCCAGACCCAGGGGTGAGC
>NW_010267067.1:0-4977 GCF_000690775.1 Eurypyga helias | reverse complement strand
CATTCTGTGATTCTATGATTTATACAGCTATTTTGCCATTGAGATTGCCTCTCAAATAGATACAGTTAGAATGTTTCACTTGCCTTGTTTGCCATATTCTTTAGACTCTGGGCAGCCTCAAAAACTCTCCTGAGATCTGCACTTCTAAAATACTCCTCAAAGATACTGAACGGAGTCCTCGCAAACACGGAGCAGCTTCCCATTGCTTGTCTGTTGTTTTGGTTTTGCTTTAAAAATGTATGGTTTTATTTGCAAAGCAAGGTGACACAGCTTTCTGTGGAGTATTTAAGATGACAAGGGGAGATGACTTGAACAAAGTCAGCATTTTAATAATTCAGTGTACTATGTCCAGAAGCTGCACACCTGAGGATAACTAACATAGCTCAGGTTTCAGCTCTGCTAAACCGAAACAGCTTACACAGAGCCAAAGCTGTTGAAAAACTGTAATGTGGTTAGTCCAGTCCCTGCCCATCACCCTTGTATAAATCATGATCTCAATGCCCAGCAGCAGGAGCCAAAGCCAGGCTTCAAAAATCCTTCTTTTGGCACCTCTTCAAGTATCGTCACATCAAAGCGCTGAGCACGCAACAACCCCTCAGTGAGGTCAGGAGCGTACAAACCCCAAGCAGAGGATGAGCACTGCATTTACTGCCTATTACTGAGGTTTGGGGCAGCATTTGTTTTCAACACGTTTGAAAAGCCGAGCTCAGGCAGCATGTCATGATTCCCACCCCAGGCCACTCTGAGCACATCAGCGGTGCAGCCAAGACACCACCATCTTTAGCAACAAACATCCCCTGAACCGTGAAACACAAAAATGTTACCTCATTAAGCCAAGGTTAAAAGAAAACGATCACCAAAGCCCCCCTGTAAATTTTCAGTTACTTTGTTTTAACCTGTTTCGGTTTTTTCCAACAGCTTTTCTAAAACACTAAGTTCCATTTTCGCCAGACAGACACCAGGCACACAACAAGGTATTTTCCTCATATCCAAGTTTTCCTTACCAGAATCTGGAAGTTTATTTATCAGCATGGTGTGCATTGCCATGATGTTTGGCCCTGTGAAGCACTCGACGTATCTGAGGACCTACAGGGAAGAAAACATTAGGAAAAAAATATTAGAAACATGAAAGACAAGAGGAAAGACAGCTGAGGAAGCACTGGGACGTGGGCGTTTGGCCGAGGATCAGGGTACAGGAGGAGGAAGTCGGGCTGGAAGGATACAGGGCAGGAGGCACACGGCACAGCACACAGACGGGCATGGTAGTAGGAGGCCGAGATGGTCCACAAAGCTGGACCTGCCCAGGGAGCAGATGCTCTGCCCAGATAAAAGAGTTCAGAAGATGCTGCTGTCCCAGCAGCCTGGCACGGTTTGGGCTAGTCGCATCCCTGACCAGCTCCACACTGCAGGAGCGGAGAAGCGTTGCTTTAAGTCTTCTGCCCTGACTACCATCCACCCCATGTTCTTGCAGAACACTCTTAAAAGATGCCATGATATTCCTTCCTTGCATGAGTACTTATGGGAGTGACGTACAGGGGCTCTAAGGGATACAGCTCTAGTGGAACCAAAAAGAAGCTTCTTTGCACAGACATTAAACTACAGATTTATGGTTCCCCCACCCCCCTTTTTGCTAGTTTATTTTTCATTTTAGATATCATAGAAAGATTTGGGTTGGAAGGGACCTTAAAGATCATCTAGTTCCAACTCCCCTGCCATGGGCAGGGACACCTTCCACTAGACCAGGTTGCTCCAAGCCTCATCCAGCCTGGCCTTGAACACTTCCAGGGATGGGGCATCCACAGCTTCTCTGGGCAACCTGTCCCAGTGCCTCCCCACCCTCTCCGTGAAGAACTTCTTCCTGATATCTAATTAAGCCTCCCCACTTGCAGTTTAAACCCGTTACCCCTTGTTCTGTCACCGCAGGCCCCTTTTACCTCTGGCAGTGTACAGTATCTGAACAGCTCTTTATCTTCCTGGAAGTCCTGCACTTTATTAACTATTTTTTCAGACTGACCATACTGGGCTCTCAGGGATTCGTCCTTCATAATCATGAGACCTGGTAGATTGACCTCTTTTTTACAGATCCTCGTGAACTCCTTCCTGCAAAGCAGAGGGAACATCCACGTTGGGAGAATCCAGCTTCATCCAGTTTCCCAGAGCTTCCTGGGGATGCAGCTGCACACAGGACTCCCCAGCACCTTGGGCAAGTTCCCCCTACCTGAAACGCTCAATGTCTTCATCAGAAACGAGCTTCTTAACAAGCAGATACCCGTTGTCTTCATAGAACTGCCTCTGCTCTGTGGTGAGGACATCGCTCTCCAGGGTGTAACTGAGACACAGAGGACAAACACGTTAGTAGGGCCAGGCAGGACAACAGGAGCAGCGTGACCCAGCAGGAGGATGGTGACATGCAGGGGGGATCAGTGGCTGCTGGGGAAAACCCCTGCCCTCTTTCACGTCACCGTGGCTCGGCAGGCATGCAGCGTGTCCCACGCCCCAGCAGAGCCGGCACAGCGTGTCCCTGGCTGCGCAGCATCTCTGCCCACAGCCACCCACTACTTCTGTGGCAGAATTCCAAGCCTCCCCCTCGTGCCCTCCCAAAGTGAAGAAGCAAGCAGGAAAGGTGGGATCAGCCCTCAGCAGCTTTACTCTTCAGAGATACTGAAGCACACCGGAAGAGTCTCTGCAGGCTGGTTATCCACTCAGACATTTTCAAGATGCACAGTTAAGCTTTTTCATTAAACTACGAAGTTATACACTTGGAAAACGAAAGGCCGCAGGATGTCTGGTGTTCGACAGGCATGCTAGGGCCAAAGAAAGAATTGAGTTCTGCAGGTGAGGTTTTTTTCTCTCTACAAAGGAAGATAGAGCTTACCGAAACCTCCCCGGCTGAGGAACAGCACTAACTTGGGCTGAAGTAGGAACGCTTGTCTGGGATGGAAATTAAGGAATATACTCAAGCACAACAGAGTAGAACATTACACATACATGCACCCTGAATCCTACAGTGTGGTTCATCTCTAAGGTAAGTTTTATGCTGGACATTCAATCCATGTTCTTGTTGACTTTGCTTCTAAAAAGTACCTTTCCCACCTTCAGAGCAGCACATCTGGCAGAGAAGTATAAGGTAACAGCACAGTACAGCCTCGTACTGACTTTCCTCTCTGCGTGGGCAAGACGTCTGGGACTCCAGAGTAGCCCACGGGCCTCGATTCATCCCCCAGAACATCAAGACACTCAACGAGATGCTCAGCGGAGATGTTTCCTTGCCCCATTTCCCTCCCCATGCTCCAGAGAGCAGTCAGACCTAACCAAAACCCACGCGGTCTTCTGAAAGTACTTCTCCACCTCTCCCCTCCTAACAGTGGCATGCCAAATTCGGAGCCAGAAGTCATACGGGGTGAACTGGGATTGCACGTTCCCATGCGGTGGTGCAAAGCCTCACCTTCCCTCCAGTTACAGCAGAAATTAGGTCGCTCCCCGGGGAGAGCGCAGAGAGCTGCAGGCTTGTCCTCCACCCCAACTCCTTTTAGCAGGTTTAAACAAACACAGCCGAGTTCTCCTGTGCAGAGAGAGGCACTCTCATCTGCAGAGCAATTAAACCCCACTCGCTAACGAAGCCTCACAAGAGCTTGGTGCACGGCACTGAAGCGTCACCCAGGGGCAAGGACATCTGGGTCTGCACAGGCATGTTTGGAGCCCCCTGTGCTTCGGGGTTTTATATACGCCGAAGACTTTCCTCTCTGGCTCGCCGCTACCTTTAAAACGCGCCGTGAAAGCAGGCGCGCTTCTGCAACGACGGATAGGCTTCATCACGACAGCCGTGTCTACACTCCCTATGCCAGGAAGCTTAAACATTACCTGGTCAGGAGTCACATACCGCGGGCGAAGAAACGTGACACAGGGGTGTAGCAAAACCAATGAGCCACAGGGAGGAAAAGGCACTGAGAGATGGCTGGAAAGGAGAAGGAAGGAGAAGGACATGGGGAGAGCGGGTGGGAACCACCAAAGCGGTCCCAGAGCAAGGGATCCCGCAGCCGAGGGCATTACTGCTCCACACAGCCCATTTCAGGTCCATTTTCAGTGAAAATGGTGCTCCTGGCCACTCAGACTCCTCAATGGCCAGAGACGGCTGATGGAGACGGCAGCAGAGAGGAGGAAAAGTGACTGTCCTACCCCAATCACCAAAGCCAGAGATTCAAACAGAACCAGTGCACTGATGTATCAAATAACTCTGTTCTTCTCAGACGCTGTCGTTTACTTTATCCACACGCCTTTCTTGCTCCAGCCCAGCTCAGTCGTATTTTTGGCCAAAGCTCTTTGCATCAGGACCATTGTAGCCGGATTTAAAACCCAAACAGCTAGTGCAGCACCCCTCCTTACCCACTCTCTCTTTACAACCAGGGCACATCTTCCCAGCATTTATTTCCAGTTTGTGTTCCTACTTGCACCTTTGTCTTACGGAGTCAACGCCCGACCATCTGTCTCCATGTTTTCAATGTATGTGATGGCTCCTACACCCTGATCACTTTGCCAACTGACTGTGATTCAGAGTAACTTGTCAGCATTCAGCTCTCACTGAGAATCCGCAGCATTTAAGGTTTTTTTAATTATTATTATTATTATTTTCCAAAGCAACATTTAGGGCAGCAGCTTTAAAAACCCTGTCAGCGAGCGGTCCTCATTCAACTTCTAGAAACACGGCACAGACCAATGTGAACACTTTCTTCTGCCCCAGTTCCCTTTCTCTGACCTATTATAAAACTGCCAGCTCCAGCTCGTTTCCCACTCACAAACCACTCACGGGTTTCCTGCTGCTGGTTTACCGGACAAGCCCGTGTCTCCCAAAGGCTAGGACTCGCGGTGCAATTCTAAGTCTCCGGGAACCCCCGGAGCCCACAGGAACGCGCTGGGGCCGGGGGAAGCAGAGCCCTGATCCCAACGGGGCCGAGGCCCTGCCGCCTTCCCCCCTCCACG
>NW_010267066.1:0-1206 GCF_000690775.1 Eurypyga helias | reverse complement strand
CCCAGCCGCGGGCTGGGCATGGCTCAGGGTCCCTGCGCGGGGGTGCCCCCTCCCCACGGGGTCCTCCGACCCTGGGCAGGACCGGGACGTGTTCCCCCAGGAATTCGGCAGGAACGGGAACACCCGGCGTTTTCGCCAGCTCTGGGCGGGTTCTAAGAATCCCGTCTCACGGAATCAGGGAACAGTTTGTGTGGGGAGGGACCTCAAAGCCCACCCAGTCCCACCCCTGCCATGGGCAGGGACACCTTCCACTAGACCAGGTTGCTCCAAGCCTCATCCTGCCTGGCCTTGGACACTCCCAGGGATGGGGCATCCACAGCTTCTCTGGGCAACCTGTCCCAGTGCTCCCACCCTCTGCGGGAAGAATTCCTTCCTGATGTCCCATCTCCATCTCCCTCTTTCTGTTTAAACCCATTCCCCCTTGTCCTGTCACTCCCTGCCCTTGGGAAAAGTCCCCCCAGCTTTCTTGTACCCCCCCAGGCACTGGAAGGGGCTCTGAGATCTCCCCGGAGCTTCCCTTCTCCAGGCTGAACCCCCCAACTCTCCCAGCCTGTCCCCATGGCAGAGGGGCTCCAGCCCTCCGAGCATCTCCGTGGCCTCCTCTGGACTCGCTCCAACAGCTCCGTGTCCTGCTATTGGGGACCCCAGAGCTGGTATCCCCTGTGTCCATACGATGTCCGTGTGGTGTTGGCAAGGACAAAACCCATCTCCCGTAGAGACTGCACCACCCTGGGCCTGGCTGCGCAGCATTCCGCAAACCGGGCAGCGCTTGCTGGTCTCTGCTCCTCACCGGTACGGGCAGCGCGACTCTGAATTACGGGCAGTGACTTTAACGAACAGAATTCATGGAACAGGAAAGGCTCCTCTCCTGCTGATACTTTGCTGGCCATATTGCAGAAGGATTTACTGTAAAAGCAAACTTTCATTTGTCAGAGACAAGCTGTCTGTCACAAAATGCAGTAAAAATAGAGACCGGGAAGACAAAGCCAGTCTGAAGAAGTGGAAATTAAAATGTTTTGGCAGCAGAAGCGGATTTATTAACGGACTGAGGGGGCAGTTTGTTTCTGCTGAAATCGCAGTCATTTTTCATACATAAATCTTGGTGCTGTGCATGGGGTAGGGATGAGCCAAGGCCAGAGCCGTGGTGCCGTACGGGTACCCAGCGGGTCTGGGTGCTGCCCTGCTTGCCGCGGGGCCGCCAGCTCA